>NC_092226.1:59682116-59929227 GCF_036320965.1 Panulirus ornatus
CCCATCCATAAACAAATTAAACAACCATGGAGACATCACACACCCCTGCCGCAAACCTACATTCACTGAGAACCAATCACTTTCCTCTCTTCCTACACGTACACATGCCTTACATCCTCGATAAAAACTTTTCACTGCTTCTAACAACTTTCCTCCCACACCATATATTCTTAATACCTTCCACAGAGCATCTCTATCAACTCTATCATATGCCTTCTCCAGATCCATAAATGCTACATACAAATCCATTTGCTTTTCTAAGTATTTCTCACATACATTCTTCAAAGCAAACACCTGATCCACACATCCTCTACCACTTCTGAAACCACACTGCTCTTCCCCAATCTGATTCTCTGTACATGCCTTCACCCTCTCAATCAATACCCTCCCATATAATTTACCAGGAATACTCAACAAACTTATACCTCTGTAATTTGAGCACTCACTCTTATCCCATTTGCCTTTGTACAATGGCACTATGCACGCATTCCGCCAATCCTCAGGCACCTCACCATGAGTCATACATACATACATACATACATACATATATACATACATTAAATAATGCATATATACACATATATACATATATATACATATACACATATATATATATATATATATATATATATATATATATATATATATATATATATATATATATATATATATATATATATATATATATATATATATATATATATATATATATATATATATATATATATATATATATATATATATATATATATATATAATATATATATATATATATATATATGTATATATATATCCCTGGGGATGGGGGGGGAAAGAATACTTCCCACGCATTCCTCACGAGTCGTAGAAGGCGACTAAAGAAGACGGGAGCTGGGAGCCAGAAACCCTCCCCTCCTTGTATTTTAACTTTCTAAAAGGGGAAACAGAAGAAAGAGTCACGCGAGGAGTGCTCATCCTCTTCGCAAGCTCAGATTGGGGTGTCTAAATGTGTGTGAATGTAACCAAGATGAGGAAAAAGGAGAGATAGTTAGTATGTTTGAGGAAAGGAAACCTGGATGTTTTGGCTCTGAGTTAAACCAAGCTCAAGGGTAAAAGGGAAGAGTGGTTTGAAAATGTCTTGGGAGTAAAGTCAGAGGCAAGTGAGAGGACAAAAGCAAGGGAAGGAGTAGCACTACTCCTGAATCAGGAGTTGTGGGAGTACGTGATAGAGTGTAAGAAAGTAAATTCTAGAATTGATATGGGTAAAACTGAAAGTTGATGGAGAGAGATGGGTGATTATTGGTCCATATGCACCTGGGCATGAGAAGAAAGATCATGAGAGGCAAGTGTTTTGGGAGCAGCTGAATGAGTGTGTTAGTGGTTTTGATGCACAAGACCGGGTTATAGTGATGTGTGATTTGAACGCAAAGGTGAGTAATGTGGCAGTTGAGGGAATAATTGGTATACATGGAGTTTTCAGTGTTGGAAATGGAAATGGTTAAGAGCTTGTAGATTTATGTGCTGAAAAAGGGACTGGTGATTGGGAATACCTGTCTTAAAAAGCGAGATATACATAAGTATACGTATGTAAGTAGGAGAGATGGCCAGAGAGCGTTATTGGATTACGTGTTAATTGATAGACGCACGAAAAAGAGACTTTTTGAATGTAAATGTGCTGAGAGGTGCAACTGGAGGGATGTCTCATCATTATCTTCTGGAGGCGAAGGTGAAGATTTGAAGGGGTTTTTAGAAAAGAAGAGAGAATGTTGGAGTGAAGATAGTGGTGAGAGTAAGTGAGCTTGGGAAGGAGACTTGTATGAGGAACAGGAGAGACTGAGTTCAGAATGGAAAAAGGTGAGAACAAATGAGGTAAGGGGAGTGGGAGAGGAATTGGATGTATTTAGGGAAGCAGTTATGGCTTGCGCAAAAGATGCTTGTAGCATGAGAAGCATGGGAGGAGGGGTTGTTTAGAATGGGTAGTAAGTGGTGGGATGAAGAAGTAAGATCATTAGTGAAAGAGAAGAGAGAGGCATTTGGACGATTTTTGCAGCGAAAAAATTCAAATGAATAAAAGATGTACAAAAATAAAGAGGCAGGAGGTCAAGAGAAAGGTGCAAGAGGTGAAAAAGAGGGCAAATGGGAGTTGGGGTGAGAGAGTATCATTAAATTTTAGGGAGAATAAAAAGATGTTTTGGAAGGAGGTAAATAAAGTGCGTAAGACAAGGGAGCAAATGGGAACTTCAGTGAAGGGGGGTAATGGGGAGGTGATAACAAGTAGTGGTGATATGAGAAGGTAGAGTGAGTATTTTGAAGGTTTGTTGAATGTGTTTGATGATAGAGTGGCAGATATAGGGTGTTTTGGTCAAGGTGGTGTGCAAAGTGAGAGGGTTAGGGAAAATGATTTGGTAAACAGAGAAGAGGTAGTAAAATCTTTGCGGAAGATGAAAGCCGGAAAGGCAGCAGGTTTGGATGGTATTGCAGTGGAATTAATTAAAGAAGGGGATGACTGTATTGTTGACTGGTTGGTAAAGTTATTTAATGCATGTATGATTGATGGTGAGGTGCCTGAGGATTGGCGGAATGCTTGCATAGTGCCATTGTACAAAGGCAAAGGGGATAAGAGTGAGTGCTCAAAATACAGAGGTATAAGTTTGTTGAGTATTCCTGGTAAACTGTATGGGAGGGTATTGATTGACAGGGTGAATGTAAGTACAGAGGATCAGATTGGGGAAGAGCAGTGTGGTTTCAGAAGTGGTAGAGGATGTGTAGATCAGGTGTTTTCTTTGAGGAATGTATATGAGAAATACTTAAAAAAGCAAAGGGATATGTATGTAGCATTAATGGAGTTGATAGAGATGCTCTGTGGAAGGTATTAAGAATATATGGTGTGGGAGGCAAGTTCTTAGAAGCAGTGAAAAGTTTTTATCGAGGGTGTAAGGCATGTGTACGTGTAGGAAGAGAGGAAGTGATTGGTTCTCAGTGAATATAGGTTTGCGGCAGGGGTGTGTGATGTCTCCATGGTTGTTTGATTTGTTTATTGATGGGGTTGTTAGGGAGGTGAATGCAAAAGTTATGGAAAGAGGGGTAAGTATGCAGTCTGTTGTAGAGGAGAGAGCTTGGTAAGTGAGTCAGCTGTTGTTCGCTGATGATACAGCGCTGTTGGCTGATTCTTGTGAGAAACTGCAGAAGCTGGTGACTGAGTTTGGTAAAGTTTGTGAAAGAAGAAAGTTAAGAGTAGATATGAATTGGAGCAAGGTCATTAGTTACAGTAAGGTTGAGGGTCAAGTCAATTGGGAGGTAAGTTTAAAGGGAAAAAACTGGAAGAAGTAAAGTGTTTTAGATATCTGGGAGTGGATCTGGCAGCGGATGGAACCATGGAAGTGGAAGTGAATCAGAGGTTGGGGGAGGGGGCGAAAATTCTGGGAGCCTTGAAGAATGTTTGGAAGTCGAGAACATTATCTCGGAAAGCAAAAATGGGTATGTTTGAAGGAATAGTGGTTCCAACAGTGTTGTATGGTTGCGAGGCGTGGGCTATGGATAGATTTGTGCGCAGGAGGGTGGATGTGCTGGAAATGTGATGTTTGAGGACAATATGTGGTGTGCGGTGGTGTGATTGAGTAAGTAATAATAGGGTAAGAGAGATGTGTGGAAATAAAATGTGTGGTTGATAGAGCAGAAGAGAGTGTTTTTAAATGGTTTGGTCACATGGACAAAATGAGTGAAGAAAGACTGACCAAAAGGATATATGTGTCAGAGGTGGAGGGAACGTGGAGAAGTGGGAGACCAAATTGGAAGTGGAAAAATGGAGTGAAAAAGATTTTGAGTGATCGGGGCCTGAACATGCAGGAGGGTGAAAGGCGTGCAAGGAATAGAGTGAATTGGAACGATGTGGAATATCGGGGTGGACGTGCTGTCAATGGATTCAACCAGGGCATGTGAAGCGTCTGGGGTAAACCATGGAAAGTTCTGTGGAGCCTAGATGTGGAAAGGGAGCTGTGGTTTCGGTGCATTATTATATGACAGCTAGAGAATGAGTGTGAACGAATGAGGCCTTTGTTGTCTTTTCCTTGCGCTACCTCGCACACATGAGGGGGGTTCGGGTTGTTATTCCATATGTTGCGAGGTGGCTATGGGAATAAATAAGGGCACACAGTATGAATTATGTACATGTGTACATATGTACATGTCTGCGTGTGTATATATCTGGGTACATTGAGATATATTGGTATGTATATTTACGTGTGTGGACATGTATGTATATACATGTGTATGTGGGTGGGCTGGGCCATTCTTTCGTCTGTTTCCTTGCGCTACCTGGCTAACGCGGGAGACAGCGACAAAGCAAAATAAATAATAAATAAATAAAAATGTATATATATATATATATATATATATATATATATATATATATATATATATATATATATATATATATATATATATATATATATATATATATATATATATATATATATATATATATATATATTTATTTATCTATTTATTTATTTATCTATTTATTCATTTTGCTTGGTCGCTGTCTCCCGCGTTCGCGAGGTTGCGCAAGGAAACAGACGAAAGAATGGCCCAACCCACCCACATACACATGTATATACATACACGTCCATACACGCAAATATACATACCTATACATCTCAATGTATATATATATATACAGACACAGACGTATACATATATACACATGTACATAATTCATACTATTTACCTTTATTCATTCCCATCACCTCGCCACACATGGAATAACAACCCCCTCCCCCTTAAGGGGACGAGGTAGAGCTAGGAAAGACAACAAAGGCCACATTTGTTCATACTCAGTCTCTAGCTGTCATGTAAAAATGCACCGGAACCACAGCACCCTTTCCACATCCAGACCCCATAGAACTATCCATTGTTTACCCCAGAAGCTTCAAATGCCCTGGTTCAATCCAATGACGGCACGTCGACCCTGGTATATCACATCGTTCTAATTCACTCTATTCCATGCAAGCCTTTCACCCTACAGCATATTCAGGCCCCGATCACTCAAAATCTTTTTCACTACATCTTTCCACTTCCAATTTGGTCTCCCACTTCTATTCGTCCCTCCACCTCTGACACATATATCCTCTTTGTCAATCTTTCCTCACTCATTCTCTCCATGTGACCAAATCATTTCAAAACACCTTCTTCTGCTCTCTCACCACAATCTTTTTGTTACCACACATCTCTCTTACCCTATTATTATTTACTCGCACCACATATTGTCCTCAAAAATCTCATTTCCAGCACATCCACCCTCGTACGCACAACTCTATCCATAGCCCACGCCTCGCAACCATAAAACATTGTTGGAACCACTATTCCTTCAAACAAACATATATATATATATATATATATATATATATATATATATATATATATATATATATATATATATATATATATATATATATATATATATATATATATATATATATATGTATATATATATATATATATATATATATATATATATATATATATATATGTATATATATATACATATAGGGACTTTTGGTCGAGGTGGTGAGCAAAGTGAGAGGGTTAGGGAAAATGATTTGGTAAATAGAGAAGAGGTAGTAAAAGCTTTGCGGAAGATGAAAGCCGGCAAGGCAGCAGGTTTGGATGGTATTGCAGTGGAACCTATTAAAAACGGAGGTGACTGTATTGTTGACTGGTTGGTAAGGTTATTTAATGTATGTATGACTCATGCTAAAGTGCCTGAGGATTGGCGGAATGCGTGCATAGTACCATTGTACAAAGGCAAAGGGGATAAGAGTGAGTGCTCAAATTACAGAGGTATAAGTTTGTTGAGTATTCCTGGTAAATTATATGGGAGGGTATTGATTGAGAGGGTGAAAGCATGTACAGAGCATCAGATTGGGGAAGAGCAGTGTGGTTTCAGATTTGTATGTAGCATTTATGGATCTGGAGAAGACATATGATAGAGTTGATAGAGATGCTCTGTGGAAGGTTTTAAGAATATATGGTGTGGGAGGCAAGTTGTTAGAAGCAGTGAAAAGTTTTTATCGAGGATGTAAGGCATGTGTACGTGTAGGAAGAGAGGAAAGTGATTGGTTCTCAGTGAATGTAGGTTTGCGGCAGGGGTGTGTGATGTCTCCATGGTTGTTTGATTTGTTTATGGTTGGAGCTGTTAGGGAGTTAATGCAAGAGTTTTGGAAAGAGGGGCAAGAATGAAGTCTGTTGTGGATGATAGAGCTTGGGAAGTGAGTCAGTTGTTGTTCGCTGATGATACAGCGCTGGTGGCTGATTCACGTGCGAAACTGCAGAAACTGGTGACTGAGTTTGGTACAGTGTGTGAAAGAAGAAAGTTAAGAGTAAATGTGAATAAGAGCAAGGTTATTAGGTACAGTAGGGTTGAGGGTCAAGTCAATTGGGAGGTAAGTTTGAATGGAGAAAAACATGAGGAAGTAAAGTGTTTTAGATATCTGGGAGTGGATCTGGCAGCGGATGGAACCATGGAAGCGGAAGTGAATCATAGGGTTGGGGTGGGGGCGAAAATCCTGGGAGCCTTGAAGAATATTTGGAAGTCGAGAACATTATCTCGGAAAGCAAAAATGGGTATGCTTGAAGGAATAGTGGTTCCAACAATGTTGTATGGTTGCGAAGCGTGGGCTATGGATAGAGTTGTGCGCAGGAAGGTGGATGTGCTGGAAATGAGATGTTTGAGGACAATATGTGGTGTGAGGTGGTTTAATGGAGTAAGTAATGTAAGGGTAAGAGGGATGTGTGGAAATAAAAAGTGTGTTGTTGAGAGAGCAGAAGAGGGTGTTTTGAAATGGTTTGGTCACATGGACAAAATGAGTGAAGAAAGACTGACAAAGAGGATATATATATATATATATGTCAGAGGTGGAGGGAACGAGAAGTGGGAGACCAAATTTTAGGTGTAAAGATGGAGTGAAAAAGATTTTGAGTGATCGGGGCCTGAACATGCAGGAGGGTGAAAGGCGTGCAAGGAATAGAGTGAATTGGAACGATGTGGTATACCGGGGTCGACTTGCTGTCAATGGATTGAACCAGGGCATGTGAAGTGTCTGGGATAAACCATGCATAGTGTGTGGAGCCTGGATGTGGAAAGGGAGCTGTGGTTCCGGTGCATTATTACATGACAGCTAGAGACTGAGTTTGAACGAATGGGGCCTTTGGTGTCTTTTCCTAGCGCTACCTCGCACACATGAGGGGCGAGGGGGTTGTTATTCCATGTGTGGCGGGGTGGCGAGGGGAACAAATAAAGGCAGACAGTATGAATTATTTACATGTGAATATATGTATATGTTTGTGTGTGTATATATATGTGTACATTGAGATACATAGGTATGTATATTTGCGTGTGTGGACGTGTATGTATATACATGTGTATGTGGGCGGGTTGGGCCTTTCTTTCGTCTGTTTCCTTGCGCTACCTCGCTAACGCGGGAGACAGCGACAAAGCAAAATAGAAATTAAAAAAAAAAATATATATATATATATATATATATATATATATATATATATATATATATATATATATTTATATATATATATATATATATATATATATATATATATATATATATATATATATATATATATATATATATATATATATATATATATATATATATATATATTTCTATATGTTGGAAAGGATCACAATTTTGCGCGTGATCAAGATACTGCTATGAGTCCATGCTTACCAAATGGCATCCTAGCTTCGTCTCTTCGATGTATATCAACTAACTGTTTTATTTCTTTCTTGTGTCTCCCCTGAATATGTGATTATTGCACGAAAGTGCACTTGGGAACTTTTCGTGTTTCATTTTCCCCTTGGACTCATAGGATTATATATATATATATATATATATATATATATATATATATATATATATATATATATATATATATATATATATATATATATATATATATATATATATATATATATATATATATATGTATATATATATATATATGTATATATATATATATATACATATATATATATATATATATATATATATATATATATATATATATATATATATATATATATATATTTTTTTTTTTTAAACCAGGTATTCCCCATCACAAGTCGTGTTTTCAGCACATATATCTACAAGCTCTTTACCATTTTCGTTTACGTCAATGAACAGCCCATGTACACCAATACTTCTTAAGTATTCACTGCGTGTCGTAGAAGGCATATAAAATGAGAGGGCTCAGAGGGCTTGAAATCCTCGCTTTTCGTTTTGAAAATATCTAAATTAAGGAAGAGATAAGGGGGTCAAGGAAGGATTTTTCCTGAAAGGCTCAGTCCTCTGTTCTTAATGCTACTTTGTTAGTCGGGAATAGTATGAAAAGATATATCTATTTTATATGAATGTTCACTATCATAGCCAAGCAGTTTTGCTCCCGCGTGCTACACATGTATCCCGAGTTCGATCCTGGCAGTTGGAGATTAGTATTTTACATTGTATCGTGAAAAGCAAATACTAGCAGATGGCTGGCTTCTTTGGAGGTTGTTTGTTATGGTGGAAGATATCACACACTAATAAAGTGAAAATAGTAACACTTACAAATGTTTTGAATAGAAAAATCTTGCAAACTTTTCATGTACTGAAGATCAGTTGTGGACTTGAAGCGAAATATTCATGTCTGTTCTTAAACGTATTTATAGCAAAGTTTTTAACCACCAGCAATCTCTGGCTTATTCTTTTGATTTGCTTCCCCTCCTACAATATGTCTGATAAACGTTCATGAAAAATTTGCGATAGACCATCCCACCTTGATTATCTTTCTTCACAGTAAGAATACTTTCCTTCCTCATCAATTACTGTCCATTTATCATTCATATCTATTACCTTTTAGGTGTATATGTTCCATTCTAGTTAAACCAACTTGGTTATCATAATCTTTAATTCTTACCGGCTTATCTCCGGTATTTATCTAGGTTGTTCTGTCGTAAAAAACACCTAATCCGATAAAACCTTATTTTTTGGAGTTTACAGAATGTCCTGAATTACTAGCAATATCTTGCCGTGCTAGATAGTTCTGGCATAGTATATTCTTTATACTCTGTAAAATGTCCTGATCTGGTAGTGTACTGGCTTGGAAGTGCATTGGTTAGGCATAGATTGTGGTTTCTCAGATTGTCCTAGTTTGGTAGATTATCCTATTCTTTCAGTGTCCTTCTTTGGTGCTGCTCTGGTTAATAGTGCCCTGGTTTGGTAGAGCGTTCTGAGGTGATTGTATCCTGGCCTGGCACTTTGTCGTGACTCGGCAGAATGTCTTGGCTTGGTAGATTGTCTTTGGTTGACAGAGTGTCCAAGCTAAGCAGATTGTCCTGGCTTGAGAGGGTGTTCAGGCTTGGTAGATTGTCTTAGCCTGGTAGTGCCCTAGTATATAAGAGTATCTTGGTTTGGTAGATCTCCTTTGAATGATAGAGTGTCCTAGCTTGGTAGAGTGCCTTAACTTGGCAGAGTATCCAGGCTTGGTAGATTTTCCTAGCATAGTAGAGTGCCCTAGCTTGGCAGAGTATCCTAGCTTGGTAGATTATCCTATCTTGGTAGAGTACCTCCGCTTGGCAGAGCATCTTGGCTTGGTAGATTGTCTTAGCACGGTAGAGTGTCCTAGCTTCGCAGATTATCCTGGCTTGGCAAACTGCCTTGGCGCGGCAGGATGTCGTGGCTTTATTTAATGATCCAGCTTGGCAGTGTGTCCAGTGATGGCAGAGTCTGGTACAGTTCGTGTCCTCGTTTGGTGATGTCAGGGGTTATCCCTGTGATGGTTTGGTACCGTGTCCTGGCACGTGAGGGGATGAGTGGGAGATAAGACGTGTACGGATGGGCTAAGATGAGTTTGGTGGAGTAGAGTTGACGTGTTGGGGTGGACTGGGTGGGACTGTCGTGGTGGGTCGCGTCCATTAGGCAAGACGCCGCCAGGCATCTTAGCAGCCTGGAGAACGAGGCGCTCGAGCTGGGATAGAGACATCATGAACTGTGTGTGTGTGTGTGTGTGAATGTGTGTGCGTGTGTGTGTGTGTGTGTGTGTGTGTGTGTGTGTGTGTGTGTGTGTGTGTGTCTGTGTGTGTCTGTGTGTGCTCTAAGTATGTGCTTTTGCAGATACACAGATCAGAGTATCCTTGTAGACGTATATCCTTCTACTTGCCAAGTTTGCTTTACTTGGAAATATTATGCATTGTAATTGCAATCTCATGAACTCTGTAAATGTTCCTATATCTCCAACTCAAAAATAAAAGCAGCAAACTGAATATCTTTTTGGTGTATAAGTTGATGCTCCTGTGAATGCCATCCAATATCGCAAAAGTGTGTGATGTATTGCATTAACATTATTCTCCCGACATAAGATTTGGCACCGCTGGTAGCACTATGAGCAGACTTTGAAGTAAGATGAGTCTTGGCAGCTACCAGTGTATTTCTGTGGTCTTTACGAGTCACACGTTCCAGGAGGAAGGCTTGTGATGATGGCAGACGTTACTGTCGTCCTCCTGACTTAAGGCCGTCTGATGATGGCAGACTGTTACACCCAGGCCAGCGACCATGGCCTCACAGCAGCTTCCAACAGGAGTTATATTGCAGATAAAAACAGACAAACCTACGTGACTTTGATAATGATATATATATATATATATATATATATATATATATATATATATATATATATATATATATATATATATATATATATATATATATATATATTGCTTTGTCGCTGTCTCCCGCGTTTCCGAGGTAGCGCAAGGAAACAAACGAAAGAAATGGCCCAACCCACCCCCATACACATGAATATAAACAAGTCCACACACGCAAATATACATACCCACACAGCTTTCCATGGTTTACCCAGACGCTTCACATGCCCTGATTCAATCCACTGACAGCAAGTCAACCCCGGTATACCACATCGATCCAATTCACTCTATTCCTTGCCCTCCTTTCACCCTCCTGCATGTTCAGGCCCCGATC
The DNA here is from genome assembly GCF_036320965.1 of Panulirus ornatus. Classification (NCBI taxonomy): domain Eukaryota; kingdom Metazoa; phylum Arthropoda; class Malacostraca; order Decapoda; family Palinuridae; genus Panulirus; species Panulirus ornatus. The sequence goes on from NC_092226.1 coordinate 59,693,123, forward strand.
ACACAAAATCTTTTTCACTACATCTTTCCACCTCCAATTTGGTCTCCCACTTCTCCTCGTTCCCTCCACCTCCGACACATATATCCTCTTGGTCAATCTTTCCTCACTCATTCTCTCCATGTGCCCAAACCGTTTCAAAACACCCTCTTCTGCTCTCTCAACCACGCTTTTTTTTATTTCCACACATCTCTCTTACCCTTACGTTACTTACTCGATCAAACCACCTCACACCACATATTGTCCTCAAACATCTCATTTCCAGCACATCCATCCTCCTGCGCACAACTCTATCCATAGCCCACGCCTCACAACCATACAACATTGTTGCAACCACTATTCCTTCAAACATACCCATTTTTGCTTTCCGAGATAATGTTCTCGGAAAGAGGGGCAAGTATGAAGTCTGTTGGGGATGAGAGAGCTTGGGAAGTGAGTCAGTTGTTGTTCGCTGATGATACAGCGCTGGTGGCTGATTCATGTGAGAAACTGCAGAAGCTGGTGACTGAGTTTGGTAAAGTGTGTGGAAGGAGAAAGTTAAGAGTAAATGTGAATAAGAGCAAGGTTATTAGGTACAGTAGGGTTGAGGGTCAAGTCAATTGTGAGGTGAGTTTGAATGGAGAAAGGCTGGAGGAAGTGAAGTGTTTTAGATATCTGGGAGTGGATCTGGCAGCGGATGGAACCATGGAAGCGGAAGTGGATCGTAGGGTGGGGGAGGGGGCGAAAATCCTGGGAGCCTTGAAGAATGTGTGGAAGTCGAAAACATTATCTCGGAAAGCAAAAATGGGTATGTTTGAAGGAATACTGGTTCCAACAATGTTGTATGGTTGCTAGGCGTGGGCTATGGATAGAGTTGTGCGCAGGAGGGTGGATGTGCTGGAAATGAGATGTTTGAGGACAATGTGTGGTGTGAGGTGGTTTGATCGAGTAAGTAATGTAAGGGTAAGAGAGATGTGTGGAAATAAAAAGAGCGTTGTTGAGAGAGCAGAAGAGGGTGTTTTGAAATGGTTTGGGCAAATGGAGAGAATGAGTGAGGAAAGATTGACCAAGAGGATATATGTGTCGGAGGTGGAGGGAACGAGGAGAAGTGGGAGACCAACTTGGAGGTGGAAAGATGGAGTTAAAAAGATTTTTTGTGATCGGGGCCTGAACATGCAGGAGGGTGAAAGGAGGGCAAGGAATAGAGTGAATTGGATCGATGTGGTATACCGGGGTTGTAGTGCTGTCAGTGGATTGAATCAGGGCATTTGAAGCGTCTGGGGAAACCATGGAAAGCTGTGTAGGTAAGTATATTTTGCGTGTGGACGTGTATGTATATACATGTGTATGGGGGTTGGTTGGGCCATTTCTTTCGTCTGTTTCCTTGCGCTACCTCGCAAACGCGGGAAACAGCGACAAAGCAAAAAAAAAAAAAATTTATATATAAATAAATGAGAGTTGGGGTGAGAGAGTATCATTAGATTTTAGGGAGAATAAAAACATGTTCTGGAAGGAGGTAAATAAAGTGCGTAAGACAAGGGAGCGAATGGGAACTTCAGTGAAGGGCGCAAATGGGGAGGTGATAACAAGTAGTGGTGATGTGAGAAGGAGATGGAGTGAGTATTTTGAAGGTTTGTTGAATGTGTTTGATGATAGAGTGGCAGATATAGGGTGTTTTGGTCGAGGTGGTATGCAAAGTGAGGGGGTTAGGGAAAATGATTTGGTAAACAGAGAAGAGGTAGTAAAACTTTGCGGAAGATGAAAGCCGGCAAGGCAGCAGGTTTGGATGGTATTGCAGTGGAATTTATTAAAAAAGGGGGTGACTGTATTGTTTACTGGTTGGTAAGGTTATTTAATGTATGTATGACTCAAGGTGAGGTGCCTGAGGATTGGCGGAATGCGTGCATAGTGCCATTGTATAAAGGGAAAGGGGATAAGAGTCAGTGCTCAAATTACAGAGGTATAAGTTTTTTGAGTGTTCCTGGTAAATCATATGGAAGGGTATTAATTGAGAGGGTGAAGGCATGTACAGAGCATCAGACTGGGGAAGAGCAGTGTGGTTTCAGAAGTGGTAGAGGATGTTTGGATCAGGTGTTTGCTTTGAAGAATGTGTGCTAGAAATACTTAGAAAAACAAATAGATTTGTATGTAGCATTTATGGATCTGGAGAAGGCATATGATAGAGTTGATAGAGATGCTCTGTGGAAGGTTTTAAGAATATATGGTGTGGGAGGCAAGTTGTTAGAAGCAGTGAAAAGTTTTTATCGAGGATGTAAGGCATGTGTACGTGTAGGAAAAGAGGAAAGGGTTTGGTTCTCAGTGAATGTAGGTTTGCGGCAGGGGTGTGTGATGTCTCCATGGTTGTTTAAATTGTTTATGCATGGGGTTGTTAGGGAGGTGAATGCAAGAGTTTTGGAAAGAGGAGCAAGTATGCAGTCTGTTGTGGATGAGAGAGCTTGGGAAGTGAGTCAGTTGTTGTTCGCTGATGATACATCGATGGTGGCTGATTCATGTAAGAAACTGCAGAAGCTGGTGACTGAGTTTGGTAAAGTGTGTGAAAGAAGAAAGTTAAGAGTAAATGTGAATAAGAGCAAGGTTATTAGGTACAGTAGGGTTGAGGGTCAAGTCAATTGGGAGGTAAGTTTGAATGGAGAAAAGCTTTAGGAAGTGAAGTGTTTTAGATATCTGGGAGTGGATCTGGCAGCGGATGGAACCATGGAAGCGGAAGTGAATCATAGGGTGGGGGAGGGGGCGATAATTCTGGGAGCCTTGAAGAATGTGTGGAAGTCGAGAATATTATCGCGGAAAGCAAAAATGGGTATGTTTGAAGGAATAGTGGCTCCAACAATGTTGTATGGTTGCGAGGCGTGGGCTATGGATAGAGTTGTGCGCAGGAGGGTGGATGTGCTTGAAATGAGATGTTTGAGGACAATATGTGGTGTGAGGTGGTTTCATCGAGTAAGTAATGTAAGGGTGAGAGAGATGTGTGGAAATAAAAAGAGTGTGGTTGAGAGAGCAGAAGAGGGTTTTTTGAAATGGTTTGGTCACATGGAGAGAATGAGTGGGGAGAAATTGACCAAGAGGATATATGTGTCAGAGGTGGAGGGAACGAGGAGAAGTGGGAGACCAAATTGGAGGTGGAAAGATGGAGTGAAAAAGATTTTGAGTGATCGGTGCCTGAACATGCAGGAGGGTGAAAGGCGTGCAAGGAATAGAGTGAATTGGAACGATGTGGTATACCGGGGTCGACGTGCTGTCAATGGATTGATCCAGGGCATCTGAAGCGTCTGGGGTAAAGCATGCAAAGTGTGTGGGGCCTGGATGTGGAAACGGAGCTGTGGTTTCGGTGCATTATTACATGACAGCTAGAGACTGAGTGTGAACGAATGTGGCCTTTGGTGTTTTCCTAGCCCTACCTCGCACACATAAGGGGGGAGGGTGTTGTTATTTCATGTGTGGCGAGGTGGCGATGGGAACAAATAAAGGGGCAAACAGTATGAATTATGTACATATGTATATATGTATATGTCTGTGTGTGTATATATATTTGTTCATTGAGATGTATAGGTATGTATATTGTGCGTTTGTGGACATGTATGTATATACATGTGTATGTGGGCGGGTTGGGCCATTCCTTCGTCTGTTTCCTTGCGCTACCTCGCTAACGCGGGAGACAGCGACAAAGCAAAATAAATAAATAAATAAATATATATATATATTGTTGAACAATATGGTGGATATGGTGTTACATATAGTGACTGCTGAACAATGTGATAGATATAGTTCATTCATTTCAAGCTAAAAGTTTGTTTTCTAAACTGTTTCTTACTTTTTTCATATGTATATATATGTGTGTGTGTGTGTGTGTGTGTGTATGTGCGTATGTATGTGTGTGTGTGTATATGTGTATGTGTATATATATATGTATATTATCCCTGGGGATGGGGGTGAAAGAATACTTCCCACGTATTCCTCGCGTGTCGTAGAAAGCGACTAGAGGGGACGGGAGCCGGGGGCCAGAAATCCTCCCCTCCTTGTATTAACTTTCTAAAATGGGAAACAGAAGAAGGAGTCACGCGGGGAGTGCTCATCCTCCTCGAAGGCTCAGAGTGGGGTGCCTAAATGTGTGTGGATGTAACCAAGATGTGAAAAAAGGAGAGATAGGTAGTATGTTTGAGGAAAGGAACCTGGATGTTTTGGCTCTGAGTGAAACGAAGCTCAAGGGTAAAGGAGAAGAGTGGTTTGGGAATGTCTGGGGAGTAAAGTCAGGGGTTAGTGAGAGGACAAGAGCAAGGGAAGGAGTGGCAATACTCCTGAAACAGGAGTTGTGGGAGTATGTGATAGAATGTAAGAAAGTAAATTCTCGACTAATATGGGTAAAACTGAAAGTTGATGGAGAGAGGTGGGTGATTATTGGTGCATATGCACCTGGGCATGAGAAGAAAGATCATGAGAGGCAAGTGTTTTGGGAGCAGCTGAATGAGTGTGTTAGTGGTTTTGATGCACGAGACCGGGTTATAGTGATGGGTGATTTGAATGCAAAGGTGAGTAATGTGGCAGTTGAGGGAATAATTGGTATACATGGGGTGTTCAGTGTTGTAAATGGAAATGGTGAAGAGCTTGTAGATTTATGTGCTGAAAAAGGACTGATGATTGGGAATACCTGGTTTAAAAAGCGAGATATACATAAGTACACTTATGTAAGTAGGAGAGATGGCCAGAGAGCGTTATTGGATTACGTGTTAATTGACAGGCGTGCGAAAGAGAGACTTTTGGATGTTAATGTGCTGAGAGGTGCAACTGGAGGGATGTCTGATCATTATCTTGTGGAGGCTAAGGTGAAGATTTGTATGGGTTTTCAGAAAAGAAGAGTGAATGTTGGGGTGAAGAAGGTGGTGAGAGTAAGTGAGCTTGGGAAGGAGACCTGTGTGAGGAAGTACCAGGAGAGACTGTGTACAGAATGGAAAAAGGTGAGAACAATGGAAGTAAGGGGAGTGGGGGAGGAATGGGATGTATTTAGGGAGTCAGTGATGGATTGCGCAAAAGATGCTTGTGGCATGAGAAGAGTGGGAGGTGGGTTGATTAGAAAGGGTAGTGAGTGGTGGGATGAAGAAGTAAGAGTATTAGTGAAAGAGAAGAGAGAGGCATTTGGACGATTTTTGCAGGGAAAAAATGCAATTGAGTGGGAGATGTATAAAAGAAAGAGACAGGAGGTCAAGAGAAAGGTGCAAGAGGTGAAAAAAAGGGCAAATGAGAGTTGGGGTGAGAGAGTATCATTAAATTTTAGGGAGAATAAAAAGATGTTCTGGAAGGAGGTAAATAAAGTGCGTAAGACAAGGGAGCAAATGGGAACTTCAGTGAAGGGCGCAAATGGGGAGGTGATAACAAGTAGTGGTGATGTGAGAAGGAGATGGAGTGAGTATTTTGAAGGTCTGTTGAATGTGTCTGATGATAGAGTCGCAGATATAGGGTGTTTTGGTCGAGGTGGTGTGCAAAGTGAGAGGGTTAGGGAAAACGATTTGGTAAACAGAGAAGAGGTAGTGAAAGCTTTGCGGAAGATGAAAGCCGGCAAGGCAGCAGGCTTGGATGGTATTGCAGTGGAATTTATTAAAAAAGGGGGTGACTGTATTGTTGACTGGTTGGTAAGGTTCTTTAATGTATGTATGACTCATGGTGAGGTGCCTGAGGATTGGAGGAATGCGTGCATAGTGCCATTGTACAAAGGAAAAGGGGATAAGAGTGAGTGCTCAAATTACAGAGGTATAAGTTTGTTGAGTATTCCTGGTAAATTGTATGGGAGGGTATTGATTGAGAGGGTGAAGGCATGTACAGAGCATCAGACTGGGGAAGAGCAGTGTGGTTTCAGAAGTGGTAGAGGATGTGTGGATCAGGTGTTTGCTTTGAAGAATGTATGTGAGAAATACTTAGAAAAGCAAATGGATTTGTATGTAGCATTTATGGATCTGGAGAAGGCATATGATAGAGTTGATAGAGATGCTCTGTGGAAGGTATTAAGAATATATGGTGTGGGAGGCAAGTTGTTAGAAGCAGTGAAAAGTTTTTATCGAGGATGTAAGGCATGTGTACGTGTAGGAAGAGAGGAAAGTGATTGGTTCTCAGTGAATGTAGGTTTGCGGCAGGGGTGTGTGATGTCTCCATGGTTGTTTAATTTGTTTATGGATGGGGTTGTTAGGGAGGTAAAGGCAAGAGTTTTGGAAAGAGGGGCAAGTATGAAGTCTGTTGGGGATGAGAGAGCTTGGGAAGTGAGTCAGTTGTTGTTCGCTGATGATACAGCGCTGGTGGCTGATTCATGTGAGAAACTGCAGAAGCTGGTGACTGAGTTTGGTAAAGTGTGTGGAAGAAGACAGTTAAGAGTAAATGTGAATAAGAGCAAGGTCATTAGGTACAGTAGGGTTGAGGGTCAAGTAAATTGGGAGGTGAGTTTGAATGGAGAAAAACTGGAGGAAGTGAAGTGTTTTAGATATCTGGGAGTGGATCTGGCAGCGGATGGAACCATGGAAGCAGAATTGGACTATAGGGTGGGGGAGGGGGCGAAAATTCTGGGAGCCTTGAAGAATGTGTGGAAGTCGAGAACATTATCTCGGAAAGCAAAAATGGGTATGTTTGAAGGAATAGTGGTTCCAACAATGTTGTATGGTTGCGAGGCGTGGGCTATGGATAGAGTTGTGCGCAGGAGGATGGATGTGCTGGAAATGAGATGTCTGAGGACAATGTGTGGTGTGAGGTGGTTTGATCGAGTAAGTAACGTAAGGGTGAGAGAGATGTGTGGAAATAAAAAGAGCGTGGTTGAGAGAGCAGAAGAGGGTGTTTTGAAATGGTTTGGGCACATGGAGAGAATGAGTGAGGAAAGGTTGACCAAGAGGATATATGTGTCGGAGGTGGAGGGAACGAGGAGAAGAGGGAGACCAAATTGGAGGTGGAAAGATGGAGTGAAAAAGATTTTGTGTGATCGGGGCCTGAACATGCAGGAGGGTGAAAGGAGGGCAAGGAATAGAGTGAATTGGAGCAATGTGGTATACCGGGGTTGACGTGCTGTCAGTGGATTGAATCAAGACATGTGAAGCGTCTGGGGTAAACCATGGAAAGCTGTGTAGGTATGTATATTTGCGTGTGTGGACGTATGTATATACATGTGTATGGGGGGGGGGTTGGGCCATTTCTTTCGTCTGTTTCCTTGCGCTACCTCGCAAACGCGGGAGACAGCGACAAAGTATAAAAAAAAAAAAAAAAAAAAAAAATATATATATATATATATATATATATATATATATATATATATATATATATATATATATATATATATATATATATATATATATATTATATATATATATACATATATATATATATATATATATATATATATATATATATATATATATATATATATATATATATATATATATATATATATATATATATATATATATATATATATATATATATATATATATATATATATATATATTGTTGTTGGCTGGTTTGTAAGGATATTCCATGTATGCTTGGCTCTTGGTGAAGTGTTTGAGGATTGGCAGAGTCCATGCATAGTGCCGTTGTACAAAGGCTAAGTGAATAAAGGTGAGTTTTCGAATTACAAAGGAATAAGTTTGTTTAGTATGCCAAGGAAAATATATGGGAGGGTATTGATTGAGAGTTTGAAGGCATGTACAGCGCATCAGACTGGTGAAGAGCAGTGTGATTTCAGAAGTGGTAGAGGATGTGTGGATCAGGTCTTTACTTTGAAGAATGTGTGTGGGAAGTACTTAGAATAACAAATGTATTTGTATTTAGCATTTATGGGTATGGAGAAAGCATATGATAGAGTTGATATAGATGCCTTGTGGAAGGTATTGAGCATATATGGTGTGGGAGGCACGTTGCTAGGAGTGAAAAGTTTTTATCGAGGATGTAAGGCATGTGTACGTGTAGGAAGAGAGGAAAGTGATTGGTTCTCAGTGAATGTCGGTTTGCGGCAGGGGTGCGTGATGTCTCCATGGCTGTTTTATTTGTTTATGGATGTGGTTGTTAAGGAAGTAAATTCAAGAGTTTTTGAGAGAGGTGCAAGTATACAGTCTGTTGTGGATGAGAGAGCTTGGGAAGTGAGTCACTTGTTATTCGGTGATTTTACAGTGCTGATGGCTGATTCGGGTGAGAAACTGCAGAAGCTGATGACTGAGTTTGGTAATGTGCGTGAAAGAAGAAAACTGAGTAAATGTGAATAAGAGCAAGGTTATCAGGTAGGGACAAGTTAATTGGGAGGTAAGTCTGAATGGAAAAAACTGGAGGTAAATAAGTGTTTTAGATATCTGGGCGTGGATTTGGCAGCGGATGGAACCATGGAAAGGAAATGAGTCACTGGGTGGAGGAGAGGGCGAAAGTTATGGGAGCGTTGAAAAATGTGTGGAAGTCGAGAACATTATATCGGAAAGGAAAAATGGGTATGTTTGAAAGAATAGTGGTTCCATAAATGTTATAAGGTTAAGAGGCGTGGGCTATAGATAGGGTGGTGCGGAGGAGGGTGGACGTGTTGGAAAGGAGATGTTTGAGAACAATATGTGTTGAGAGGTGGTTTGATCGAGTAAGTAATGAAAGAGAAGAGAGATGTGTGGTAATAAAAAAATTGTGGTTGAAAGGGGAGAGAGGGTGTTTTGAAATGGTTTATTCACATGGAGGGAATAAGTGAGGAAAGATTGACAAAGAGATTATATATGTCAGAGATGGAAGGAACGGGGAGAAGTGGAAGACCAAATTGGAGATGGAAGGATGAAGTGAAAATGATTTTGAAGGATCCGGGCCTGAACATGCAGGAGGGTGAAAAGCGTGCAAGAAATAGAGTGAATTTCAACGATATGGTATTCCCGGGTCTACGTGCTGTCAATGGATTGATCCAGGGCATGTGAAGCGTCTGGGGTAAACCATGGAAAGTTTTGTGGGGCCTGGTTGTGGGAAAGGAGCTGTGGTTTCGGTGTATTATACATGACAGCTAGAGACTGAGTGTGAACGATTGTATTCTTTGTTGTATTTTTTTAGCGCTACCTCGCTCGCGTGCGGGGGAGGGTGTTATCATTTCAGATGTTATACATAACATCTACACACTCAGTGTGTAGATGTTATGTATAATACACCGAAACCGCAGTCTTCTATCCACATTCAGGGCCCACAGACCTTTCAATGGTTTACCCCAGACGCTTCACATACCCTAGTTCAGTCCATTGTCTGTTATCTGTTCTTTGATATATCAGGTAACTTGGGGTAGCCTAGCTCAGCATAACATACCTAGATTGATGCTGTTCTTATCACTCCTGACAGTTTATTTTTTATGGCCTAATTGTATTTCTTAATTACAGGTTTGGTATCAGTTCCTACCCATGATTCACACTCATACAAAGAAGATGACATAACACCTGCTTTAAACACGCGACGCTTAATGATAAAGTGAGCGCCATAGACACAGACCAGTCACATGTAAATGGTGAACCTAAATATATATAACTCCTACAGCTTTTCAACCAATAAACCATTCACTTGGAGTGCCTTATAGTCCCCTTATATTACAAAAAAAAAAAGAAAATAGTTTCGCCAAGGGTTTATCCTCATGCCACATTTCTCACAAAATTTCAGCAGCATATCAAGGCTATTCAGTCATATATGATGTTGTTGACAATATTCCTGTATTATCTACAAGCGTTGATACGTGTCACCTTTCTTAAATGTTTTTCGGTTTGACGCTTATTTTCCACACTTCATATCAACATTTTAACGAATGATATGAAGAGAAAACACGAAGTGGATAAACTGTCTAACATCTACAGTCGCATTTACAATAGCAGATCCCACAACATTTTCAGAAATACGGTAAGTTGCCACTGTAGCAGCAAACATAACCATACCACATCCTAATTGCTTCACTACATTAAATAATTCATGTCTTAGTAACAGATCGTATCATTTGGAGAAATCTACAATGTAACAAAGGTTTTATTTTCTTTCTCCTGGCTTTACCCGTAAATAATCGTAATGACACAATATCTTCCATACACTCTTTTCTTTTTTGCCCCAGCCTTGTCTCTATATGGATTAAACCACTGATATAACCTCTCACATAGAATTAGTGACACTAATGTTTCAGTAAATGTGTGGATCAGATCTATCGCACTGGTAGCGGCCGCGACTCATCTTTCAAAGTCTTCTTGTGCTGCTACCAGAGGTACCAAATTTTACGTCGGGAGAATAATGTTAATGCAACATTTCACACAGCTTTGCAATACTGGAAGGCCTTAGTAGAAGCAACAACTTATACACCAAAAATATATCCAGTTTGCGGCGTATTTGTGAGTTCCAAGCGCGCACACACACACACACACACACAAACACACACACACACACACACACACACACAGACACACACACACACACACACACACACACACACACACACACACACACACACACACACACACACACAGACACACACACACACACACACACAGTTCATGATGTCTCTCTCCCAGCTCGAGCGCCTCGTTCTCCAGGCTGCTAAGATGCCTGGCGGCGTCTTGCCTAATGGAGTCGACCCACCACAGTCCCACCCAGTCCACCCCAACACGTCAAATCTACCCCACTAAGCTCATCCTACCCTACCCCACCCCACCCATCCGTACACTGCTTATCTCCCACTCATCCCCTCGCGTGCCAGGACACGACAACAGACCATCACAGAGATAACCCATGCTATCACCAAGAAAGGTTACGAACTGTACCAGACTCTGCCATCACTGGACACACTGCCAAGCTGGATCATTAAGTAAAGCCAGGACATCCTGCCGAGCCAAGGCAGTTTGCCAATCTAGGATAATCTGCGAAGCTAGGACACTATACCGGGGTAGGACACTCTACCAAGCCTGGATGCTCTGCCAAGCGGAGGCATTCTACCAAACTAGGACAATCTACCAAGCTAGGGCACTCTACCAAGCTAGGATAATCTAACAAGTCAGAACACCCTGTCAAGCCAGGACAATCTAACAAGCCAGGATACTCTGCCAAGCAAGGGCACTCTACCAAGCCAGAACAGTCTATCTAGCTAGACAATGTCAAACTAAGACAATCTACCAAACTAGGACACTCTGCCATGCTAAGACAAAGTACTAAGCTAAGACTCTACCAACCTAGAACGCTTTACCAACAAAAGACACTGCCAACCAAAACAGCACCAAACCAGGGCACTGTCAAGCAACACCAAACTAGGACACTCTGCTAAAATAGGATACTTTACCGAACTATGAAGTTAATGAAACCCAAACTCTGCCTAACCACTACAGTTCCAAGCCAGTACACTACCAGACCAGCACACTTTACAATATACGGAGAATATGCTACGCCAGGACTAACGATCTACCACGGCAAGATATTACTTGTAATTCAGGACATTCTGTAAACCACGAAAAATAGGTTATGTCGGATTATGTGTTTTTTACGATAGAACACACGAGACAGATACCGGCTGTAAACCTGAAAGAATTAATGATTATGATACACAAGGTGGTTAAACTAAAAGATAACATATCCACCTAAAATGTGATAGATATAAAAGATAAATGGACAGTAGTTGATGAGGAAGCAAGCTATTGAGGTAATGTGCCGTTCTTGCGGTGAAAAATGAAAATCAAGGTGGAATGGTCAGCCACAAATTTTTCATGAACGTTTGTCAGACAAATTGGAGGAGAGGAAGCAGCTGGATATAACAGTAAGTCAAGAGAATAAGCCAGGGATTGCCAGTGGTTAAAAGCATTGCTATAGATACGTTTAAGAGCAGACTTAGATATTTCGCTTCAGGTCCACGACTAATACTATTTGTGTTTCCTCAATTGCATGAACAGTTTGCAATTTTTCTATTTAAAACATTTCTATGTGTCTCTATTTTCACCTCACTAATGTGTGATATCTTCCACTATAACAAACAACCTCGAAAGAAGCCGGTCTTCTGTTATTGTTTGCGTTTTTAAGTATTTCTCACATACATTCTTCAAAGCAAACACCTGATCCAGACAGGCTCTACCATTTCTGACACCACACTGCTCTTCCCCAATCTGGTGCTCTGTACATACCTTCACCCTCTCAATCAATACCCTCCCATATAATTTCCGGGAATACTCAACAAACTTATATCTCTGTAATTTGAGCACTCACTCTTATCCCCTTTGCCTTTGTACAATGGCACTATGCAAGTATTCCGCGAGTCTTCAGCAACATCACCATGTGTCAATCGATACATTAAATAACCCTAACCAACCAGTCAACAATAAAATCACCCCCTTTTTTTGATAAATTCCACTGCAATACCAACCAAACCCCCTGCCTTGCGGCTTTTATCTTCAGCAAAGCTTTTGCTACCTCTTCGATGATTACCAAATCATTCTCCCTAACCCTCTCACTTTGCACACCACCTCGACCAAAACACCCTATATATGCCACTCTATTATCAAACACATTCAACAAATCTTCAAAATCCTCACTCCATCTCCTTCTCCCATCACCACTACTTATCACCTTCCCATTAGCCACCTTCAATGAAGTTCCCATTTGTTCCCTTGTCTTAGGCACTTTATCTACCTCCTTCCAAAACATCTAATTATTCTCCTTAAAATTTTATGATACTCTCTCACCCGAACTCTCATTTCCCTCTTTTTCACCTCTTGCACCTTTCTCTTGAACTCCTGCCTCTTTCTTTCATACATCTCTCAGTCATTTGCATTATTTCCCTGCAAAAAAGTCGTCCAAATGCCTCTCCCCTCTCTTTCACTGATAACCTTACTTCTTCATCCCACCACTCACTACCCTTTCTAATCTGTTTACCTCCCCGACTTCTCATGCCACAAGGTGTTCCTTTTACGCAAGCCATCACTGCTTTCTAAATACATCCCATTCCTCCCCCACTCCCCTTACCTCCTTTGTTTCTCTCCTATTTCCATTCTGTACTCAGTCCCTCCTGGAACTTACTCACACAAGTCTCCTTCCCAAGTTCACTTACTCTAACCACTCTCTTCACCCCAACATTCTCCCTTCTTTTCTGAAAAACTATACAAATCTTCACCTACGCCACCACAAGATAATAATTAGACATCCCTCCAGTTGCACCTTCTCAGCACAACTCTATCCATAGCCAACGCCTCGCAACGATATAACAATATTGGAGCCACTATTTCTTCAAACATACCCATTCTTGCTCTCCGAGATAACGTTCTCGCCTTCCACACATTCTTCAACTTTCCTAGAACCTACGCCCCCTCCCCCACCCTATGACTCACTTCCGATTCCACATTTTAATCTCCAGCTAAACCCACTCCCAGATATCTAAAACACTTCACTTCCTCCAGTTTTTCTCTATTCAAACTACCTCCCATTTACCTTGTCCCTCAACTCAACCGAACGTAACAACCATTTCCTTGTTCATATTTGCTCTTAGCTTTCTTCTTTCCCATACCATATCAAACTCACGTCGACCCCAGTATACCACATTGTTCCAATTCACTCTATTTCTTACACGCCTTTCACTCTCCATCATGTTCAGGCCCCGATCGCTCAAAATATTTTTCACTCCATCTTTACACCTCCAATTTGGTCTCCCACTGCTCATTCCCTCCACCTCTGACACATATATCCTCTTGGTCAATCTTTCCTCAATCATTCTCTCCAAGTGACCAAACAATTTCAAAACACCCTATTCTACTCTCTCAACCACACTCTTTTTATTAACACACATCTTTCTTCCCTTATTATTACCCACTCGATCAAACAACCTCACACCACATATTGTCCTCAAACATCTCATTTCCAGCACATCCACCCTTCTCAGCACAACTCTATCCATAGCCAACGCCTCGCAACGATATAACAATATTGGAGCCACTATTTCTTCAAACATGCCCATTTTTGCTTTCCAAAATAACGTTCTCGACTTCCACACATTTTTCAACGCTCCCAGAAATTTCGCCCCCTCCCCCACCCTATGATTCACTTCCGCTTCCATGGTTCCATCCGCTGCCAAATCTACTCCGAGATATCTAAAACACTTCACTTCCTCCAGTTTTTCTCCATTCAAACTTACCTCCCAGTTGACTTGTCCCTCAACCCTACTGTACCTAATAACCTTGCTCTTATTCATATTTACTCTCAACTTTCTTCTTTCACACTTTACCAAACTCACTTACAAGCTTCTGCAGTTTCTCACATGAATCAGCCACCAGCCCTATATCATCAGCGAACAAAAAATGACTCACTTCCCAAGCTCCCTCATCCACAACAGACTGCATACTTGCCCATCTTTCCAAAACTCTTGCATTCACATCCCTAACAACCACATCCATAAACAAATTAAACAACCAAGTAGACATCATGCACCCCTGCCGGAAACCAGGATTCAATGAGAACCAATAACTTTCCTCTCTTCCTACACGTACACAACCCTTACATCCTCGATAAAAACTTTTCACTGATTCTAACAACTTGCCCCCACATCATATGTTCTTAATACCTTCCACAGAGCATCGCTATCAACTCTATCATATGCCTTCTCCAGATTTATAAATGCTACATACAAATCCATTTGCTTTTCTAAGTATTTCTCACATACATTCTTCAAAGCAAACACCTGATCCAGACAGGCTCTACCATTTCTGACACCACACTGCTCTTCCCCAATCTGGTGCTCTGTACATACCTTCACCCTCTCAATCAATACCCTCCCATATAATTTCCCGGGAATACTCAACAAACTTATATCTCTGTAATTTGAGCACTCACTCTTATCCCCTTTGCCTTTGTACAATGGCACTATGCAAGTATTCCGCGAGTCTTCAGCAACATCACCATGTGTCATCGATACATTAAATAACCTTACCAACCAGTCAACAATAAAATCACCCCCTTTTTTTGATAAATTCCACTGCAATACCAACCAAACCCCCTGCCTTGCCGGCTTTTATCTTCAGCAAAGCTTTTGCTACCTCTTCGATGATTACCAAATCATTCTCCCTAACCCTCTCACTTTGCACACCACCTCGACCAAAACACCCTATATATGCCACTCTATTATCAAACACATTCAACAAATCTTCAAAATCCTCACTCCATCTCCTTCTCCCATCACCACTACTTATCACCTTCCCATTAGCCACCTTCAATGAAGTTCCCATTTGTTCCCTTGTCTTAGGCACTTTATCTACCTCCTTCCAAAACATCTAATTATTCTCCTTAAAATTTTATGATACTCTCTCACCCGAACTCTCATTTGTCCTCTTTTTCACCTCTTGCACCTTTCTCTTGAACTCCTGCCTCTTTCTTTCATACATCTCTCAGTCATTTGCATTATTTCCCTGCAAAAAGTCGTCCAAATGCCTCTCCCCTCTCTTTCACTGATAACCTTACTTCTTCATCCCACCACTCACTACCCTTTCTAATCTGTTTACCTCCCCGACTTCTCATGCCACAAGGTGTTCCTTTTACGCAAGCCATCACTGCTTCCCTAAATACATCCCATTCCTCCCCCACTCCCCTTACCTCCTTTGTTCTCTCCTATTTCCATTCTGTACTCAGTCCCTCCTGGAACTTACTCACACAAGTCTCCTTCCCAAGTTCACTTACTCTAACCACTCTCTTCACCCCAACATTCTCCCTTCTTTTCTGAAAAACTATACAAATCTTCACCTACGCCACCACAAGATAATAATTAGACATCCCTCCAGTTGCACCTCTCAGCACATTAACATCCAAAAGTCTCTCTTTCGCGCGCCTATCAAGGGGAGTGGGGGAGGAATGGGATGTGTTTAGGGAAGCAGTGATGGCTTGCGCAAAAGATGCTTGTGGCATGAGAAGCGTGGGAGGTGGGTTGAATAGAAAAGGTAGTGAGTGGTGGGATGAATAAGTATGATTATTAGTGAAAGAGAAGAGAGAGGCATTTGGACGATTTTTGCAGGGAAAAAATGCAAATGAGTAGGAGAGGTATAAAAGAAAGAGGCAGGAGGTCAAGAGAAAGGTGCAAGAGGTGAAAATGAGTGCAAATGAGAGTTGGGGTGAGAGAGTATCATTAAATTTCAGGGAGAATAAAAAGATGTTTTGGAAGGAGGTAAATAAAGTGCGTAAGACAGGGGAGCAAATAGGAACTTCAGTGAAGGGGGCTAATGGGGAGGTGATAACAAGTAGTGGTGATGTGAGAAGGAGATGGAGTGAGTATTTTGAAGGTTTGTTAAAAGTGTTTGATGATAGAGTGGCAGATATAGGGTGCTTTGGTCGAGGTGAGGTGCAAAGTGAGAGGGTTAGGGAAAATGATTTGGCAAATAGAGAAGAGGTAGTAAAAGCTTTGCGGAAGATGAAAGCCGGCAAGGCAGCAGGTTTGGATGGTATTGCAGAGGAATTTATTAAAAAAGGGGGTGACTTTATTGTTGATTGGTTGTAAAGGTTATGTAATGTATATATGAATCATGGTGAGGTGCCTGATGATTGGCGGAATGCTTGCATAGTGAAATTGTACAAAGGCAAAGGGGATAAAAGTGAGTGCTTAAATTACAGAGGTATAAGTCTGTCGAGTATTCCTGGGAAATTATATGGGAGGGTATTGATTGAGAGGGTGAAGGCATGTACACATCATCAGATTGGGGAAGAGCAGTGTGGTTTCAGAAGTGGTAGAGGATGTGTGGATCAGGTGTTTGCTTTGAAGAATGTATGTGAGAAATACTTAGAAAAGCAAATGGATTTGTATTTAGCATTTATGGATCTGGAGAAGGAATATGATAGAGTTGATAGAGATGCTCTGTGGAAGGTACTAAGAAATATGGTGTGGGAGGCAATTTGTTAGAAGCAGTGAAAAGTTTTTATCGAGGATGTAAGGCATGTGTACGTGTAGGAAGAGAGGAAAGTGATTTGTTCTCAGTTAATGTTGGTTTGCGGCAGGGGTGTGTGATGTCTCCATGGTTGTTTAATTTGTTTACAGATGGGGTTGTTAGGGAGGTGAATGCAAGAGTTTTGGAAAGATGGGCAGGTATGCATTCTGTTGTGATGAGAGAGCTTGGGAAGTGAGTCAGTTGTTGTTCGCTGATGATACATCGCTGGTGCCTGATTCATGTGAAACTGCAGAAGCTGGTGACTGAGTTTGGTAAAGTGTGTGAAAGAAGAAAGTTAAGAGTAAATGTGAATAAGAGCAAGGTTATTAGGTACAGTACTGTTGAGGGTCAAGTCAATTGTGAGGTAAGTTTGAATGAAGAAAAACTGGAGGAAGTAAAGTGTTTTAGATATCTGGGAGTGGATCTGGCAGCGGATGGAACAATGGAAGCGGAAGTGAATCATAGGGTGGGGGAGGTTGCGAAAATTCTGGGAGCCTTGAAGAATGTTTGGAATTCGAGAACTTTATCTCATAAAGCAAAAATGGGTATGTTTGAAGAAAATAGTGCTTTCAACAATGTTGTATGGTTGCGAGGCGTGGGCTATGGATAGAGTTGTGCGCAGGAGGGTGGATGTGCTGGAAATGAGATGTTTGAGGACAATATGTGGTGTGAGGTGGTTTGATCGAGTAAGTAATGTAAGGGTAAGAGAGATGTGTCGAAATAAAAAGAGTGTGGTTGAGAGAGCAGAAGAGGGTGTTTTGAAATGGTTTGGGCACATGGAGAGACTGAGTGAGGAAAGATTGACCAAGAGGATATATGTGTCAGAGGTAGAGGGAACGAAGAGAAGAGGGAGGTGGAAAGATGGAGTGAAAAAGATTTTGAGTGATTGGTGCCTGAACATTCAGGAGGATGAAAGGCGTGCAAGGAATAGAGTGAATTGGAACGATGTGGTATACCGGGGTTGGCGTGCTGTCAGTAGATTGAACAAGGGCATGTGAAGCGTCTGGGGTAAACCATGGAAAGTTGTGTGGGGCCTGAATGTGGAAAGGGAGCTATGGTTTCGGTGCATTATTACATGGCTGCTAGAGACTGAGTGTGAACGAATGGGGCCTTTGGTGTCTTTTCATAGCGCTACCTCGCATACATGAGGGGGGAGGGGGATGTTATTCCATGTGTGGCGAGGTGGCGATGGGAACAAATAAAGGCAGACAGTATGAATTATGTACATGTGTATATATGTATATGTCTTTGTATGTATATATATGTGTACATTGAGATGTATAGATATGTATATTTGCGTGTGTGGACGTGTATGTATATACATGTGTTTGTGGGCGGGTTGGGCCATTCTTTCGTCTGTTTCCTTGCGCTACCCCGCTAACGCGGGAGACAACGACAAAGCAAAATAAATATATATATATATATATATATATATATATATATATATATATATATATATATATATATATTCCTATGACTCCACGGGGAAAATGAAACACGAAAAGTTCCCAAGTGCCCTTTCGTGTAATAATCACATCATCAGGGGAGACACAAGAGGGAAATATAACAGTTAGTTGATATACATCGATGAGACGAAGCTAGGACGCCATTTGGTAAACATGTGATTGTCCAAAACATACAACGAGCGTTCATAAACTTATCATTTTACAAATCTTATCAACAATAAAGTTATCTAATTTGTATAGACCATAATTAATATTAAGATTTTAATTCTTTGTGTATTTGATGATAGAAGATTCAATGATATTTCTCTTGGTAATAGAGTTAACAAGTGAGATGGCGTTACTCCAGTCAATACAATGATCATAATTCTAAACATGATTAAACGAGGCATTTGATCATTGTCCTGTTCTTATACTATATTCATGTTACTTAATATATATATATATATATATATATATATATATATATATATATATATATATATATATATATATATATATATATATCCCTTGGGATAGGGGATTAAGAATACTTCCCACGTATTCCCTGCGTGTCGTAGAAGGCGACTAAAAGGGGAGGGAGCTGGTGGCTGGAAATCCTCCCCTCTCGTTTTTTTTTTTTTTTTTTCAAAAAGAAGGAACAGAGGGGGCCAGGTGAGGATATTTCAAAAAAGGCCCAGTCGTCTGTTCTTAACGCTACCTCGCTAACGCGGGTAATGGCGATTAGTTTAAAAAAAAAAAAACTTAAGTCTAACAGAAAGATCCTTACCAGTCTGACCAACATAAAATTTATCACAGTTTCCACAAGGAACTTTATAGATGCAACCAAGAGAATTTTCTGGTGAATTCCTGATTAAGATATTCTTTATAGTATTATTGTTGCTAAAGGCAACATTTACATTAAAGGATTTAAGCAACATGGGAAGCAAAGTGAAATTATTATTATTAAAAGGGAGAACTAAAAGATTATTGGTGTCAATGGGAGGTTTGGACTCAACTCTATAAAATGATTTCTTTGCTAACTTAAGGGATTTATCAATGAAAGATCTAGGGTACTTTAACTTAGATCCAATAGAATATATCTTCTCAAACTCATCATCAATAAACTCTGGACTGCAAATACGTAATGCTCTTAGAAACATAGGTTGAAATGCTGATAATTTAACTCTGTCATGTTGAGATGAGTAATAATGGATATATGAGCATACATTGGTGGGTTTTCTGTATATGCTAAACTTAAACTTGTTTCCTTGTCTATGGATCATGCAATCGAAAAATGGTAACATACCGTTATTTTCATTTTCTACAGTAAATTTGAAGGAAGGTACTAAATTGTTAAGTAAGGGGAGAAATATTTGTAAATTTTCATTTGTTGGCCAAACACAAGGAACATCATCTACATACCTAAACCAAATTATTGCGTTAGAAGGAAAGATATCCTTTAGTAATTTTGTTTCAAAAAATTCCAGATAAAGATTACTTAGTACTGGTGAAAGATGGTTACACATTGCCATATCAAATTTTTGAGTATAATAATCTCCATTAAATTGAAATACCGTCTTTTATACACAATTTTATCAGTTCAATGAAATTAGACTTTGAAACAGGTAAATGAATATCATCCAAGACATCAAATAAATATTCTAAAAGGCCATCAACTGGAACTTTAGTGAAAAGTGAGGAAACATCAAAGCTAACTAGTTTGAGAACAAAATTAATATTGATATTGTTTTTCTTGTTGACTAAATCTACATTGTTCATGACATTAGAATTTGATACCTTACCCACTAAAGGGCTTAATAAGGAAACTAACCATTTGATAATTTATATGTGATGAGGCCTACTGAACTCACTAGAGGTCTTGCTGGAAAATTTTGTTTATGTGTTTTGATAAGTCCATACATATATGGCAATGAGGGGAAAAAGATGAGAAATTTTTGATAAGAGAAATATTACCTTTCAACAACAGCTTCATTTCTTTATTGAAGTGAGAATTAATTGCTTCTAAGGGATTTTTACTAAGTTTAGAATATGTTGTGTTGTCATTTAGATCATTTATTTTAGATAAATAGTTACTTTTGTCTAAAATCACCACAGTGTTAGCCTTATCTGCTTTAGTAGTATATATATCCTTGTCTTTTTTTAAGGTGTTAATAGCTCTTATGAATCTTTAAGGGCAATTAGCTTCCACTGGTTTTGACAAACTGGCATACACTAAACCCTTGCAAATATTAATATCATCATTACTTAAATTACTGTATTTTTCTAAATTACAAAAAGACTGTGACATCAACACCGCTGGCTTCTCTGTTAGAGCACACAAAACTTAAACCATAGCCTAATGCACACAAGGAATCTTTATCTAGTTGTTTATTAGACAGGTTTACCACAAAAGATGGGTTTGTGTTCTTGGTCCAGTCGCTGTTTTCAATAAGGTGTTCGAACTTACGATTTAGTGACACTTGTAGCCTATTGCGTTCTTTTCTTCATAATAATTTCACTTTGCTTCCCATGTTGTTTGAAGGATTAGGTGGTTCTAACAATGTTGTATGGTTGCGAGGAGTGGGCTATGAATAGCGTTTTGCGCAGGAGGGTGGATGTGCTGGAAATGAGATGTTTGAGGACAATATGTGGTGTGAGGTAGTTTGATCGAGTAAGTAATGTAAGGGTAAGAGAGATGTATGGAAATAAGAAGGGCGTGGTTGAGAGAGCAGAAGAGGGTGTTTTGAAATGGTTTCGGCACATGGATTGTCTTGGACAATCGCATGTTTAATAAATAGCTTCCCAGCTTCGTCTCTTCGATGTATATCAACTGACTGTTATATTTTTCCCTTGTGTCTCCTCTGATGATGTGATTATTAAACGAAACTGCATTTGGGAACTTATCGTGTTTTATTTTCCCAGTGGACTCATGGGAATATATATATATATATATATATATATATATAAATTTTTTTTTTCTTTTCTTTCAAACAATTTGCCATTTCCCGCATTAGCGAGGTAGCGTTAAGAACAGAGGACTGGGCCTTTGAGGGAATACCCTCGCCTGGCCCAATTCTCTGTTCCTTCTTTTGGAAAATTAAAAAAAAACGAGAGGGGAGGATTTCCAGCCCCCCGCTCCCTCCCCTTTTAGTCGCCTTCTACGACACGCAGGGAATACGTGGGAAGTATTCTTTCTCCCCTATCCCCAGGGAATAGAGTGAATTGGAGCGATGTGGTATACCGGGGTTGACGTGCTGTCAGTGGATATATATATATATATATATATATATATATATATATATATATATATATATATATATATATATATATATATATATATATATATATATATATTTTTTTTTTTTTTTGCCGCTGTCTCCCGCGTTTGTGAGGTAGCGCAAGGTATATATATATATATATATATATATATATATATATATATATATATATATATATATATATATATATATATTTTTTTTTTTTATTTTTTTTTTTTTTGCTGCTGTCTCCCGCGTTTGCGAGGTAACGCAAGGAAACAGACGAAAGAAAAGGCCCAACCCACCCCCATACACATGTATATATATACGTCCACACACGCAAATATACATACCTACACAGCTTTCCATGGTTTACCCCAGACGCTTCACATGCCTTGATTCAATCCACTGACAGCACGTCAACCCCGGTATACCACATCGCTCCAATTCACTCTATTCTTTGCCCTCCTTTCACCCTCCTGCATGTTCAGGTCCCGATCACACAAAATCTTTTTCACTCCATCTTTCCACCTCCAATTTGGTCTCCCTCTTCTCCTCGTTCCCTCCACCTCCGACACATATATCCTCTTGGTCAATCTTTCCTCACTCATTCTCTCCATGTGCCCGAACCATTTCAAAACACCCTCTTCTACTCTCTCAACCACACTCTTTTTATTTCCACACATCTCTCTTAGTTACCCTTACGTTACTTACTCGATCAAACCACCTCACACCACATATTGTCCTCAAACATCTCATTTCCAGCACATCCATCCTCCTGCGCAGAACTCTATCTATAGCCCACGTCTCGCAACCATACAACATTGTTGGAACCACTATTCCTTCAAACATACCCATTTTTGCTTTCCGAGATAATGTTCTCGACTTCCACACATTCTTCAAGGCTCCCAGAATTTTCGCCCCCTCCCCCACCCTATGATCCACTTCCGCTTCCATGGTTCCATCCGCTGCCAGATCCACTCCCAGATATTTAAAACACTTCACTTCCTCCAGTTTTTCTCCATTCAAACTCACCTCCCAATTGACTTGACCCTCAACCCTACTGCACCTAATAACCTTGCTCTTATTCACATTTACTCTTAACTTTCTTCTTTCACACACTTTACCAAACTCAGTCACCAGCTTCTGCAGTTTCTCACATGAATCAACCACCAGCGCTGTATCATCAGCGAACAACAACTGACTCACTTCCCTAGCTCTCTCATCCCCAACAGACTTCATACTTGCCCATCTTTCCAAAACTCTTGCATTTACCTCCCTAACAACCCCATCCATAAACAAATTAAACAACCATGGAGATATCACACACCCTTGCCGCAAACCTACATTCACTGAGAACCAATCACTTTCCTCTCTTCCTACACGTACACATGCCTTACATCCTCGATAAAAACTTTTCACTGCTTCTAACAACTTGCCTCCCACACCATATATTCTTAATACCTTCCACAGAGCATCTCTATCAACTCTATCATATGCCTTCTCCAGATCTATAAATGCTACATACATATCCATTTGCTTTTCTAAGTATTTCTCACATACATTCTTCAAAGCAAACACCTGATCCACATATCCTCTACCACTTCTGAAACCAAACTGCTCTTCCCCAATCTGATGCTCTGTACATGCCTTCATCCTCTCAATCATTATCCTCCCATATAATTTACCAGGAATATTCAACAAACTTATACCTCTGTAATAGAGGTATATATATATATATATATACATTATTCATTTATTTCTATTTATTTTGCTTTGTCGCTGTCTCCCGCGTTTGCGAGGCAGCGCAAGGAAACAGAAGAAAGAAATGCCCCGACCCACCCACATCCACATGTATGTACACACACCTCCCCACGCGTCTGTATATACATACACATGTATATACATACCCATATATCTCAATTTACAAATATATATACATACAAAGACATATACATGTATACACATGCACACAATTCACACTGTCTGCCTTTATTCATTCCCATCGCCACCTCGCCACACATGGAATAACATCCCCCTTCCCCCTCACGTGTGCCAGGTATCGCTAGGAAAGACAACAAAGGCCCCATTCGTTCACACTCAGTCTCTAGCTGTCATGCAATATTGCCCGAAACCACAGCTCCATTTCTAATTCAAGGCCCCACACAACTTTCCATGGTTTACCCCAGACGCTTCACATGCCCTGGTTCAACCCAGTGACAGCACGTCGACCCCGGTATACCACATCAATCCAGTTCACTCTATTCCTTGCCCGCCTTTCACCCTCCTGCATGTTGATGCCCCGAACACTCAAAATCTTTTTTACTCCATCTTTCCACCTCCAATTTGGTCTCCCACTTCTCCTCGTTCCCTCCACGTCTGACACATATATTCTCTTGGTCAATCTTCCCTCACTCATTCCCTCCATGTACCCAAACCATTTCAAAACACCCTCTTCTGCTCTCTCAACCACGCTCTTTTTATTTCCACACATCTCTCTTACCCTTACGTTACTTACTCGATCAAACCACCTCACACCACACATTGTCCTCAAACATCTCATTTCCAGCACATCCATCCTCCTGCGCACAACTCTATACATAGCCCACGCCTCGCAACCATACAACATTGTTGGAACCACTATTTCTTAAACATACCCATTTTTGCTTTCGGAGATAATGTTCTCGACTTCCACACATTCTTCAAGGCGCCCAGAATTTTCGCCCCCTCCCCCACCCTATGATCCACTTCCGCTTCCATGGTTCCATCCGCTGCCATATCCACTCCCAGATATCTAAAACACTTTACTTCCTCCAGTTTTTCTCCATTCAAACTTATCTCCCAATTGACTTGACCCTCAACCCTACTGTACCTAATAACCTTGCTTGTATTCACATTTACTCTTAACTTTCTTCTTTCACACACTTTACCAAACTCAGTCACCAGCTTCTGCAGTTTCTCACATGAATCAGCCACCAGCGCTGTATCATCAGCGAACACCAACTGACTCACTTCCCAAGCATTCTCATCCCCAACAGACTTCATACTTGCCCCTCTTTCCAAAACTCTTGCATTCACCTCACTAACAACCCCATCCATAAACAAATTAAACAAACATGGAGACATCACACACCCCTGCCGCAAACCTACATTCACTGAGAACCAATCACTTTCCTCTCTTCCTACACGTACACATACCTTACATCCTCGATAAAGCTTTTCACTGCTTCTAACAACTTGCCTCCCACACCAGATATTCTTAATACCTTCCACAGAGCATCTCTATCAAGTCTATCATATGCCTTCTCCAGATCCATAAATGCTACATACAAATCCATTTGCTTTTCTAAGGATTTCTTACATACATTCTTCAAAGCAAACCCATGATCCACACATCCTCTACCACTTCTGAAACCACACTGCTCTTCCCGAATCTGATGCTCTGTACATGCCTTCACCCTCTCAATCAATACCCTCCCATATAATTTACCACGAATACTCAACAAACTTATACCTCTGTAATATGAGCACTCACTCTTATCCCCTTTGCCTTTGTACCATGGCACTATGCAGGCAATCCGCCAATCCTCATGCACCTCACCATGAATCATACATACATTAAATAACCTTACCAACCACTCAACAATACAGTCACCACATATTTTAATAAATTCCACTGCAATACCATCAAAACCTGCTGCCTTGCCGGCTTTCATCTTCCGCAAAGCTTTTACTACCTCTTCTCTGTTTACCAAATCATTTTCCTTAACCCTCTCACTTTGCACACCTCCTCGAACAAAACACCCTATATCTGCTACTCTATCATTAAACCCATTCCAGAAACCTTCAAAATACTCACTCCATCTCCTCCTCACATCACCACTACTGGTTATCACCTCCCCATTAGCCCCCTTCACTGAAGTTCCTATTTGCTCCCTTTATTTACCCCCTTCCTAAACATCTTTTTATTCTCCCTAAAATTCAATGATGCCTCTCACCCCAACTCTCATTTGCCCTCTTTTTCACCTCTTGCACCCTTCTCTTGACCTCCTGTCTCTTTCTTTTATACATCTCCCACTGATTAGCATTTTTTCCCTGCAAAAATCTTCCAAATGCCTCTCACTTCTCTTTCACTAATAATGTTACTTCTTCATCCCACCACTCACTACCCTTCCTAATCAACCCACCTCCCACGCTTCTCATGCCACAAGCATCTTTTGCGCAAGCCATCACTCCTTCCATAAACACATCCCATTCCTCCCCCACTCCCCTTACCTCCTTTGTTCTCACATTCTTCCATTTTGTACTCTCCTCGTACTTCATCACACAAGTCTCCTTCCCAAGCTCATTTACTCTCACCACTCTCTTCACCCGAAAATTCTCTCTTCTTTTCTGAAAATCCCTACAAATCTTCACCTTCGCCTCCTCAAGATAATGATCAAACATCCCTCCAGTTGCACCTGTCAGCTCATTAAGATCCAAAAGTCTCTCTTTCGCGCACCTATCAATTAAAACGTAATCCAGTAACGGTCTCTAGCCATCTCTCCTACTTATATAAGTATTTTATGTATATCTCGCTTTTTTGACCACGTATTCCCAGTCACCAGTCCTTTTTCAGCACATAAAACTACAAGCTTTTCACCATCTCCATTTACAACACTGAACACCCCATGTATACCAATTATTCCCTTAACTGCCACAATACTCACCTTTGCATTTAAATCACCCATCAATATAATCCGGTCATGTGCATCAAAAACACTAACACAATCATTCAGCTGCTCCAAAAACAGTTGCCTCTCATGATCTTTCGTCTCATGCCCAGGTGCATATGCACCAATAATCACCCATCTCTCTCCATTAACTTTCAGTTTTACCAATACCAATCTAGAATTTACTTTCATACACTCTATCACATACCCTCACAACTCCTGTTTCAAGAGTAATGCTACTCCTTCCCTTGCTCTTCTCCTCTCACTAACCCCTGACTTTATTCCCAAGACATTCGCAAACCATATTCCCCTTTACCCTTGAGCTTGGTTTCACTCAGAGCCAAAATATCCAGGTTCCTTTCCTCAAACATACTACCTTCCCCTCCTTTTTTCTCATCTTGGTTACATCCACAAACATTTAGACACCCCAATCTGAGCCTTCGAGGAGGATGAGCACTCCCCGCGTGACTCCTTCTTCTGTTTCCCCTTTTAGAAAGTCAAAATACAAGGAGGGGAGTGTTTTTGGCCCCCCGCTCCCGTCCCCTTTAGTCGCCTAAATACATATATAAATATATATATATATAAATATATATATATATATATATATATATATATATATATATATATATATATATATATATATATATATATATATATATATACATATATATATATATATATATATATATATATATATATATATATATATATATATATATATATATATATATATATATATATATATATATATATATATATATGTATATATATATACATATATATATATATATATATATATATATATATATATATATATATATATATATATATATATATATATATATATATATATATATATATATATATATGTATATGTGGAAATGTCTGGGGAGTGAAGTCAGGGGTTAGTGAGAGGACAAGAGCAAGGGAAGGAGTAGCAATACTCCTGAAACAGGAGTTGTGGGAGTATGTGATAGAATGTAAGAAAGTAAATTCTCGATTAATATGGGTAAAATTGAAAGTTGATGGAGAGAGGTGGGTGATTATTGGTGCATATGCACCTGGGCATGAGAAGAAAGATCATGAGAGGCAAGTGTTTTGGGAGCAGCTAAATGAGTGTGTTAGCGGTTTTGATGCACGAGACCGGGTTATAGTGATGGGTGATTTGAATGCAAAGGTGAGTAATGTGGCAGTTGAGGGAATAATTGGTATGCATGGGGTGTTCAGTGTTGTAAATGGAAATGGTGAAGAGCTTGTAGATTTATGTGCTGAAAAAGGACTGATGATTGGGAATACCTGGTTTAAAAAGCGAGATATACATAAGTATACTTATGTAAGTAGGAGAGATGGCCAGAGAGCGTTATTGGATTACGTGTTAATTGACAGGCGTGCGAAAGAGAGACTTTTGGATGTTAATGTGCTGAGAGGTGCAACTGGAGGGATGTCTGATCATTATCTTGTGGAGGCTAAGGTGAAGCTTAGTATGGGTTTTCAGAAAAGAGGAGTGAATGTTGGGGTGAAGAAGGTGGTGAGAGTAAGTGAGCTTGGGAAGGAGACCTGTGTGGGGAAGTACCAGGAGAGACTGTGTACAGAATGGAAAAAGGTGAGAACAATGGAAGTAAGGGGAGTGGGGGAGGAATGGGATGTATTTAGGGAATCAGTGATGGATTGCGCAAAAGATGCTTGTGGCATGAGAAGAGTGGGAGGTGGGCTGTTTAGAAAGGGTAGTGAGTGGTGGGATGAAGAAGTAAGAGTATTAGTGAAAGAGAAGAGAGAGGCATTTGGACGATTTTTGCAGGGAAAAAATGCAATTGAGTGGGAGAAGTATAAAAGAAAGAGACAGGAGGTCAAGAGAAAGGTGCAAGAGGTGAAAAAAAGGGCAAATGAGAGTTGGGGTGAGAGACTATCAGTAAATTTTAGGGAGAATAAAAAGATGTTCTGGAAGGAGGTAAATAGGGTGCGTAAGACAAGGGAGCAAATGGGAACTTCAGTGAAGGGCGTAAATGGGGAGGTGATAACAAGTAGCGGTGATGTGAGAAGG
Source organism: Panulirus ornatus (assembly GCF_036320965.1). Lineage (NCBI taxonomy): Eukaryota > Metazoa > Arthropoda > Malacostraca > Decapoda > Palinuridae > Panulirus > Panulirus ornatus. Next base: position 59,721,452 of record NC_092226.1, read on the forward strand.
AGATGGAATGAGTATTTTGAAGGTTTGTTGAATGTGTCTGATGACAGAGTGGCAGATATAGGGTGTTTTGGTCGAGGTGGTGTGCAGAGTGAGAGGGTTAGGGAAAATGATTTGGTAAACAGAGAAGAGGTAGTAAAAGCTTTGCGGAAGATGAAAGCCGGCAAGGCAGCAGGTTTGGATGGTATTGCAGTGGAATTTATTAAAAAAGGGGGTGACTTATTGTTGACTGGTTGGTAAGGTTATTTAATGTATGTATGACTCATGGTGAGGTGCCTGAGGATTGGCGGAATGCGTGCATAGTGCCATTGTACAAAGGCAAAGGGGATAAGAGTGAGTGCTCAAATTACAGAGGTATAAGTTTGTTGAGTATTCCTGGTAAATTATATGGGAGGGTATTGATTGAGAGGGTGAAGGCATGTACAGAGCATCAGATTGGGGAAGAGCAGTGCGGTTTCAGAAGTGGTAGAGGATGTGTGGATCAGGTGTTTGCTTTGAAGAATGTATGTGAGAAATACTTAGAAAAGCAAATGGATTTGTATGTAGCATTTATGGATCTGGAGAAGGCATATGATAGACTTGATAGAGATGCTCTGTGGAAGGTATTAAGAATATATGGTGTTGGAGGCAAGTTGTTAGAAGCAGTGAAAAGTTTTTATCGAGGATGTAAGGCATGTGTACGTGTAGGAAGAGAGGAAAGTGATTGGTTCTCAGTGAATGTAGGTTTGCGGCAGGGGTGTGTGATGTCTCCATGGTTGTTTAATTTGTTTATGGATGGGGTTGTAAGGGAGGTAAATGCAAGAGTCCTGGAAAGAGGGGCAAGTATGAAGTCTGTTGGGGATGAGAGAGCTTGGGAAGTGAGTCAGTTGTTGTTCGCTGATGATACAGCGCTGGTGGCGGATTCATGTGAGAAACTGCAGAAGCTGGTGACTGAGTTTGGTAAAGTGTGTGGAAGAAGAAAGTTGAGAGTAAATGTGAATAAGAGCAAGGTTATTAGGTACAGTAGGGGTGAGGGTCAAGTCAATTGGGAGGTGAGTTTGAATGGAGAAAAACTGGAGGAAGTGAAGTGTTTTAGATATCTGGGAGTGGATCTGTCAGCGGATGGAACCATGGAAGCGGAAGTGGATCATAGGGTGGGGGAGGGGGCGAAAATTTTGGGAGCCTTGAAAAATGTGTGGAAGTCGAGAACATTATCTCGGAAAGCAAAAATGGGTATGTTTGAGGGAATAGTGGTTCCAACAATGTTGTATGGTTGCGAGGCGTGGGCTATGGATAGAGATGTGCGCAGGAGGATGGATGTGCTGGAAATGAGATGTTTGAGGACAATGTGTGGTGTGAGGTGGTTTGATCGAGTAAGTAACGTAAGGGTAAGAGAGATGTGTGGAAATAAAAAGAGCGTGGTTGAGAGAGCAGAAGAGGGTGTTTTGAAATGGTTTGGGCACATGGAGAGAATGAGTGAGGAGAGATTGACCAAGAGGATATATGTGTCGGAGGTGGAGGGAACGAGGAGAAGAGGGAGACCAAATTGGAGGTGGAAAGATGGAGTGAAAAAGATTTTGTGTGATCGGGGCCTGAACATGCAGGAGGGTGAAAGGAGGGCAAGGAATAGAGTGAATTGGAGTCATGTGGTATACAGGGGTTGACGTGCTGTCAGTGGATTGAATCAAGGCATGTGAAGCGTCTGGGGTAAACCATGGAAAGCTGTGTAGGTATGTATATTTGCGTGTGTGGACGTGTGTATGTACATGTGTATGGGGGGGGGGGGGGTTGGGCCATTTCTTTCGTCTGTTTCCTTGCGCTACCTCGCAAACGCGGGAGACAGCGACAAAGTATAAAAAAAAAAAAAAAAAAAAATATATATATATATATATATATATATATATATATATATATATATATATATATATATATATATATATATATATATATATATATATATATATATATATATATATATATATATTGCTTTGTCGCTGTCTCCCGCGTTTGCGAGGTAGCGCAAGAAAACAGACGAAAGAAATGGCCCAACCCACCCACATACACATGTATATAGATACGTCCACACACGCAAATATACATACCTACAGAGCTTTCATTGGTTTACCCCAGACGCTTCACATGCCCTGATTCAATCCACTGACAGCATGTCAACCCCGGTATAACACATCGATCCAATTCACTCTATTCCATGCCCTCCTTTCTCCCTCCTGCATGTTCAGGCCCCGATCACACAAAATCTTTTTCACTCCATCTTTCCACCTCCAATTTGGTCTCCCACTTCTCCTGGTTCCCTCCACCTCCGACACACATATCCTCTTGGTCAATCTTTCCTCACTCATTCTCTCCATGTGCCCAAACCATTTCAAAACACCCACTTCTGCTCTCTCAACCACGCTCTTTTTATTTCCACACATCTCTCTTACCCTTACGTTACTTACTCGATCAAACCACCTCACACCACACATTGTCCTCAAACATCTCATTTCCAGCACGCCTCGCAACCATACAACATTGTTGGAACGACTATTCCTTCAAACATACCCATTTTTGCTTTCCGAAATGATGTTCTCGACTTCCACACATTCTTCAAGGCTCCCAGGATTTTCGCCCCCTCCCCCACCCTATGATCCACTTCCGCTTCCATGGTTCCATCCGCTGCCAGATCCACTCCCAGATATCTAAAACACTTTACTTCCTACAGTTTTTCTCCATTCAAACTTACCTCCCAATTGACTTGACCCTCAACCCTACTGTACCTAATTACCTTGCCCTCATTCACATTTACTCTTAACTTTCTTCTTTCACACACTTTACCAAACTCAGTCACCAGCTTCTGCAGTTTATCATATGAATCAGCCACCAGCGCTGTATCATCAGCGAACAACAACTGACTCACTTCCCAAGCTCTCTCATACACAACAGATTTCATACTTGCCCCTCTTTCCAAAACTCTTGCATTCACCTCTCTAACAACTCCATCCATAAACAAATTAAACAACCATGGAGACATCACACACCCCTGCCGTAAACCTACATTCACTGAGAACCAATCACTTTCCTCTCTTCCTACAAGTACACACGCCTTACATCCTCGATAAAAACTTTTCACTGCTTCTAACAACTTGCCTCCCACACCATATATTCTTAACACCTTCCACAGAGCATCTGTATCAACTCTATCATATGCCTTCTCCAGATCCATAAATGCTACATACAAATCCATTTGCTTTTCTAAGTATTTCTCACATACATTCTTCAAAGCAAACACCTGATCCACACTTCCTCTTCCACTTCTGAAACCACACTGCTCTTCCCCAGTCTGATGCTCTGTACATACTTCTGTACATATATATACACACACAGACATATATATATATATATATATATATATATATATATATATATATATATATATATATATATATATATATATATATATATATATATATATATACTCATGTACATAATTCATACTGTCTGCATTTATTTATTCCCATCGCCACCTCGCCACACATGGAATAACATCCCCCTCCCCCCTCATGTGTGCGAGGTAGCGCTAGGAAAAGACAACAAAGGCCCCATTCGTTCACATTCAGTCTCTAGCTGTCATGTGATAATGCTCGAAACCACAGCTCCCTTTCCACATCTAAGCCCCACAGAACTTTCCATGGTTTACCCCAGACGCTTCACATGCCCTGATTCAATCCATTGACAGCACGTCGACCCCGGTATACCATATCGTTCCAATTCACTTTATTCCTTGCACGCCTTTCACCCTCCTGCATGTTTACGCCCCGATCACACAAAATCTTTTTCACTCCATCTTTCCACCTCCAATATGGTCTCCCACTTTTCCTCATTCCTTCCACCTCTGGCATATATATCCTCTTGGTCAAACTTTCCTCACTCATTCTCTCCATACGATCAAACCATTTCAAAGCACCCTCTTCTGCTCTCTCAACCACACTCGTTTTATTACCACACTTCTCTTTTACCTTATTATTACTTACTCGATCAAACCACCTCACACCACATATTGTCCTCAAACATCTCATTTCCAGCACATCCACCCTCCTCCGTACAACTCTATCCATAGCCCACGCCTCGCAACCATTCAACATTGTTGGAACCACTATTCCTTTAAATATACCCATTTTTGCTTTCCGAGATAATAATCTCGACTTCCACACATTCTTCAAGGCTTCCAGAATTTTTGCCCCCTTCCCCACCCTATGATTTACTTCCGCTTCCATGGTTCCATCCGGTGCCAAATCCACTCCCAGATATCTAAAGCACTTCACTTCCTCCAGTTTTTCTCCATTCAAACTTACCTCCCAATTGACTTGACTCTCGAACCGACTGTAACTAACAACCTTGCTCTTATTCACATTTACTCTTAACTTTCTTTTTTCACATACTTTACCAAACTCGGTCACCAGCGTTTTGCAGTTTCTCACATGAATCAGCCACCAGCGCTGTATCATCAGCGAACAACAACTGACTCAATTCTCAAGCTCTCTCATCCACAGCAGACTGCATAGTTGCCCCTCTTTCCAAAACTCTTGCATTCACCTCCTTACAACCCCATCCATAAACAAATTAAACAACCATGGAGACTTCACACACCCCTGCCGCAAATCTACATTCACTGAGAACCAATCACTTTCCTCTCTTACTACACGTACAAATGCAAAATACATCCTCGATAAAAACTTTTCACTTCTTGTAACAACTTACCTCCCACACTATATATTCCTAATACCTTTAACAGAGCATCTCTATCAACTTTAACATATGCCTTCTCCAGATCCATAAATGGTACATACAAATCCATTTGCTTTTCTAAGTATTTCTCACATACATTCTTCAAAACGAACACCTGATCCACACATCATCTACCACTTCTGAAACCACACTGCTCTTCATCAATCTGATGCTCTGTACATGCCTTAACCCTCTCAATCAATACCCTCCCATATAATTTCCTAGGAATACTCAACAAACTTATACCTCTGTAATTTGAGCACTCACCTTTGTCCCCTTACCCTTTGTACAATGGCACTATGCAAGCATTCCGCCAATCCTCAATCACCTCACCATGAATCATACATACATTAAATATCCTTACCAACCAGTCAACAATACAGTCACCCACTTTTTTAATAAATTCCACTGCAAATCCATCCAAACCCGCTACCTTTCCGGCTTTCATCTTCCGCAAAGCTTTTACTACCTTTTCTCTGTTTACTAAATCATTTTCCCTAACCCTCTCACTTTGCACACCACCTCGACCAAAACACCCTTTATCTGACACTCTATCATCAAACACATTCAACAAACCTTCAAAATACTCACTCCATCTCCTCCTCACATCACCACTACTTGTTATCACCTCCCCATTAGCCCCCTTCTCTGAAGTTCCCATTTGTTCCCTTGTCTTACGCGCTTTATTTACCTCCTTCAAAAACATCTTTTTATTCTCCCTAAGATTTAATGATACTCTCCCAAACTCTAATTTGCACTCTTTTTCACCTCTTGCACCTTTCTCTTGACCTCCTGCCTCTTTCTTTTGTACATCTCCCACTCATTTGCATTCTTTCCCTGCAAAAATCGTCCGAATGCCTCTCTCTTCTCTTTCACTAATAATCTTACCTCTTCATCCCCCCACTCACTACCCTTTCTAATTTGCCCACCTCCCACGCTTCTCATGCCACAAGCATCCTTTGCGCAAGCCATCACTGCTTCCCTAAATACCTCCTATTCCTCCCCCACTCCCCTTACCTCCTTTGTTCTCACCTTTTTCCATTCTGAACTCAGTCTCTCCTGATACTCCCTCACACAAGCCTCCTTCCCAAGCTCACTTACTCTCACCACTCTCTTCACCCCAACATTCTCTCTTCTTTTCTGAAAACCTCTACAGATCTTCACCTTTGTCTTCAGAAGATATGTATATGTATATATATATATATATATATATATATATATATATATATATATATATATATATATATATATATATATATATATATATTTTTTTTTTTTTTTTTTTTCATACTATTCGCCATTTCCCGCGATAGCGAGGTAGCGTTAAGAACAGAGGACTGGGCCTCCGAGGGAACATCCTCACCTGGCCCCCCCCCCCCTCTGTTCCTTCTTTTGGAAAATTAAAAAAAACGAGAGGGGAGGATTTCCAGCCCCCCGCTCCCTTCCCTTTTAGTCGCCTTCTACGACACGCAGGGAATACGTGGGAAGTATTCTTTCTCCCCTATCCCCAGGGATATATATATATATATATATATATATATATTTTTATACTATTCGCCATTTCCCACATCAGTGAGGTAGCGTTGAGAACAGAGGACTTGTCCTTTGAGGGAATATCCTCACCTGGCCCCCTTCTCTGTTCCCTATTTTGGAAAATAATAGAAAGAAAAAGGGAGAGGGGAGGATTTCTATTCCCCCGCTCCCATATATATATATATATATATATATATATATATATATATATATATATATATATATATATATATATATATATATATATATATTTATATATATATATATATATATATATATATATATATATATATATATATATATATATATATATATATATATATATATATATATATATATATATTCATATATAAGTTCACTAGTAACATAGTCATGTACCCATTTTCATTAATAAACATTGTGGAGAAGTTGTGTTTGTTCTGAAGCAACATGATTTAGCATAGATTTGTTTCTTTATTATTTCACTCTCGCAGAATTGTTCATGAAAAGCAATTAGACAAGGAAAGACTACATTGGCACATGCACAAGCGCGTAATAGTAACCAGTATGGACGTGACAATATGTTGTTGTCTGATTGGCCCACCTTGAAATTGTCTAACCCCTTTTCGTCAACTAACACGTAAATATGATTTTTTTTTGATTTTTTTAGGTGATTAAACCTCTCTCTATTGCTTATTGAATTTCAATGCAGATGTCGGTAGTTTTGGCGCATCCCTCATCCATTTATTCATTGCATCCTTTATTAGTGTATTTTTCTCCCAATTTGGCAGGTGTTTGTATTCCTTTATATCCACCAGACGTGTAATGGTTTTTCTGTTATTTCTGAATTAGCCGTCCGTTACATTAATTTCTTTTCCAACTCTTGTTCAGTTTCACTATTCAGACGCAGAGACAACCGTTACTCGAGATCCTATATAGTATCGACTCTTGCTTTGTCACCTCACATACTTTGTTTACATCTCGCGACTTCAGTAATTTTTCTCATCTGACGCATAGGCAATGTTTGTGCCAATGTGTTGTAAAAAGTTACTTTTTGATCCGAAAAAAAGAATCATGTCAATAACCCTGAGAAAGATGCTGAGAAGCTCATTCATGAATAAAAGATCTAATGAGGACGAATATGGGGTAAAAGCTTTTGAACCAACATGAAGAAGAACCTTTACCTCTTAGGTAAGAGAACTTTCTAGGATTCACAGTCCGGGTCTTCTGTTTAGATCTTATTTTCCGATATCATGAGTAATTGTCTAAGGTACACTATATGAAACGCTTATCTTCATGTATAGGATCGTTCCATCTACGTTAATTGAGGAGGAATATAGCTCAGTGCTGTGATGTCCACATTATGTAATACAGGATTAGGGAAACGACAGTTTCAACTAGATCACAGGCAGTTGTACCACATGATACAGGTACACTGATGATATGTTAGCCGTAACTTCAAGGAGAACGTACATAGAGAATAAGAACTCACAGTCAAATAATGTGTACAAGAATACCTGATTTACCATGGAGGGTCTTTTCAGGATACCGTTATCTGAACAGAGGTGAGGGCGAAAATGTATCCCTAAATAGAAATGCAACGAATAAGATTAATTTCATTTATGAATTGTCTGTTCACAACGAGGGAGAGAAATTAGGTAAAAATGATTGGATTTCTTTTTGAGAGCCAGAAAATCGTGGGGACATTAATACTTACACAGGACAGAACACATCACTAAAATATTCTTGACACCAGGAGGACCAAGTGGATTGCTCTTGAATCTAGAAAAAAGGATTGGTTTGAAGGAAGTTCTGTATAAGCTCAGATCATCGATAAATTCTCTTAACAGCCAGATAACTGGCTGTTTGTGGAGTTGCTTGGGATGAACAACACACATTACACCTAAATTTATCTCTTCTCTTGCCATCACTGAGACTCTTAGAAGAGCTTTTATGGAGAGGAAAATATCATGTTGTCAATCCTTTCGACAAATCACCTTCATGTTACACACTCCAGTGGACAAAAGATGCAAGAAGCCTTATCACTGACAAATCCTGGACCTTCACAAGGAAGGCTCGACTCTTCTCCAACACGTATATTTCACTCAGGAGCCAGTCCCTCCCCAACCGTGTCAATATGTAAATCCATATCTATCCTGTTGTGGAAAGTTTCCAATAATCTTTCTGAGTTGGCCATGTTGTTGGCAGTTGATGGAAGTGTTGGTATTGTGTTTCTGAGAGTTTGTTGTCGTACTTTCGTAGATGCAAGTGACGGGCTCAGGACACTGATGCTAAAGTGTAAAGCACATATGCTGTACGGTAAGGTACAGGTTGGGAGAGAGAGAGAGAGAGAGAGAGAGAGAGAGAGAGAGAGAGAGAGAGAGAGAGAGAGAGAGAGAGAGAGAGAGAGAGAGAGAGAGAGAGAGAGAGAGAGAGAGAGAGAGAGAGAGAGAGAGAGAGAGAGAGAGAGAGAGAATCAGGAAGCTAGAAAGGGATGTTCGTATGTCAAGATATTAGATACGACGCCAGTGTAATAGGGAACACTCAAGATTAGAAATGAACATTAGATAATAGGAAACAAACTACAGAGCGAGAAACGCCCAATCAGATGATAAGGTATACAACATGAAATAAAGACGGCCGCCCAGGTAATAGAGAACACATCATGAAGTGAGAAATGAACATTCAGGTAAGTGGGAACGTATCACGAAGCTGGAAATGGTGACCTACATAATGGCAAGCATATCAAGGTGAGAGAAGATAATCCTGTATCTCCTCTTGCTCCCACGCAGTGCATCTCGGTAACCTAAATTACGCCAAGGAATATATGTTTTGTAGAAATTGTAGCGACCTTATGTATAGAGTCCTCAGCAGCACTGAGGAAGATAGCGGGTATATTGTAAATCTTTGTATCAATGTTTCCTCCACCTATATTTGGGACGGCCCGCCTTGTACGAGACACCCACTCTGCTTTTATCTAAATTCACAAATATTGAATATTGTTCATAACAATGAGACAAGTGAGCAAAAGACAGACTGGCCGTTGGTTACTCCCCAATAGTCATCGTATGTGTCCCAAAAGATGTCATTTAGTACATTTGGTGATAGCAAAGATAGCCCGATGGCAAAGATTTTTCCTGCCTGATCATCTACCTGAGTTCCACTACCATCGTTCAGCAGGGTGACACTAGAACTCGGGAGTCATTGCTCATATACATTCCTATTGAAAACGATGAGCGTTAAAATCTACAGGAATTAATCTCTTAAGGTACATAACTGCGGGCGAAATGAGTTCATCATAAAGTGAACCGTTCATTGAACAAATTATCACGTTCGTGTAATCAAAATTTTACTTGCGACGGCTCACAGACTAGAACAATGACACTCCTGCATTGGATAACCTCTGGTGTAAAACTTCTATTCCATGACATGTATCTCCTCCATAAGAGTAACAGCTGTCTAGATCAACAGGATCTTCGACTGTGTTGTTTAGATTGTTGTCAGATGGCATGTACCAGAGGTATAGGGCGTGTTCCCAATCTGTGAATAATATTCAGAAAGAATCTTTCGTCAGCCATGGGAAATTTTAGCAGCAATATTATTGTTATCACTATCAGTATCATGTACTATTACCATCTTACTTATTATGATTATCATATTGCATATCATGATCAATAGATATTCTATTGCCATTGTAAATATCTATTACATAGAGAGAGCAAAATGCCCGAAAGTATTCTATACAATCTGTTTAGGCAATCGATAACCCTTCTAGATTGTTTTAAACTGGACAGACTTAAGAACTGAATGTCAATTAGTATTTAGTACTTCACAAGAGACAAAGGAAGCTTGTTGCTAGTAATAGCGGACCATTTCATTTAAGAAAGAACAAGACGTCTTGTAGCTTTCAATTAAAAAGGTTCTCTTGGGACCTCAAAAGACAGTTTACATTACAAGAGAAAGACAGACAACAAGAGATTTGATTCGCCCACGACTAGCTTGTCTAGTAAAAAAAAAAAAAGGATAAGAAAACCTTGACAAGAAATTGCAACTTCGCTCAACAGTTTACTAAGCAATCACCGACGCCTCGCTGCTGAAATCAACCTTCTAGGGTTCTCGTTACCGCTGACGTTCATAAGATTATTTCTGGCGTTTTTCCCAGAGTATGTCTGAATCTATATGATATTTGTCTAAACGTCTTTTGAAGGTATTTATAGTCTAAGCATTCACTACGCCTGACGGTAACTCATTCCAGTGTTCAACACCTATAGGAAAAGAAGGTTTTTCCCACGTCCGTACTACATATTTTAGCTTTGAGTTTTATTCCATGTTCGTAATTTACTTTATCGAATTTAATCATTCTAAACACTTGGGTTAAATGGTCGAAAAGTTTACATATTTTCCTTTTTTTTTCTTTTTTTTTTTTTTTAAGGAATAAGAGATCCAATAGTTTCAGCCTCTCCTCGTATATCAGATTTCTAGGGACGGGATCAATTTTGTCGTGCGTCTTTGCACTTGTTCTAGTTTTCCCTCGTTTGGCGACCAAAACTGGACTATGCATATTCAAGGCTTGGTCATACTAGAGAATTATAAAGTGTGAGAATAGTATTGTTATCTATATCCGTGGCTATGAAACCTAACATTTCGTTGCCTTTTCTTACTTGCTGCTTGACACTGTTTAGTGTATTTCAGATTGTTGCTAATGACAACTCCGAGGTCCTTCTCTTCATTTACTCTAGTTAGAGTTTCTAAATAGTTTGTAGTCATACCGTATATTCTTGTCTCAAAAGTGCATAACTTTGCACTTGTCTACGTTAAACTTCATTTGCCATCTGACTGACCACTCTGCTAGTATGTGAAGATCTCTTTGAATCATTTCGCAGTCCAACCTATTTTCAGCTCTACTTCCTAATCTAGAATTGTCAGCAGATTTGGATATCTTACATATGAGACCGAGTTCTAGGTATGAAAAGAATTGGGCCAAGGATCAACCCCTGTAGCACACCACTCTCTACGTCTAGTCAATTTTAGGCTTCGCTGTTTGATACTGCACGCTGCTTTCTCCCGGCAAGCGAGTCTGTGATCTATGTACAAACTTCACCGATTCCGTGTGCTTTTAGTTTATTTAAAAGTCTCTTGAGAAGGTACTTTATCGAATGCCTTTTGGAAATCTAGATATACTACATCAGACGTCAATTTTTTGTCCAAAGTCTGGTAAATAACATTAAAAAATTTCAGCAAATTCGTCAGGCAGAATCATCTATTTCGGGGACCATGTTGGTAGTCCGGTATGATTATATGATTTTCTAGAAGCGTAACAATTTAATCTCGAATCATTTTTTCCATCATTTTACCTAGCACTGACGTGAGGTTAATTGTGGGATGAGTTCAAAACACACTTTTTGTTTCCTTTTCCAGTCAGTTGGCATTTGACCATCCGATGAAAATTTGTTGAATATTTTTGGTATGGGGTATATCATCTGTCTCCTGACCTTTGAAAATATTGGCGCTAAGTTATCTGTGTCGTAGGATTTGTTAAGATTTAATTGGTCCAGGTATTTAAGTACTTCAGAGCTCTTTATGTCTCTGACCTTCAACTCATCTTCATTAGATCTTTCAATCATTTTCATTGGTTACGGATTTCGAGATATTTCTTCAGTTGTGAATATGAAGTTAAAGGAATAGTTTAGTACGGTAGCCATATCCTCGTCGTCAGTGGTTAGTGTGTAATGTTTGCTTCGTAATGGTCCAATTCCTTCTTTTACTACCTTCCTTTGTCATACATATTTGAAAAATTTTCATGGATTTTTCTTAACTTTCAAGGAATTTTTTTTTCCTCGCGTTTACTCTGTCTTATGGCCTTCTTACACTCACTTGGATTTTGATTAATTCCTGGTGATCTTCATCAGTTCCCATTGATTTGAATTTCTTTTTTTTTTTTTTTGGCAAAATAGTTCTTCTATTCTCCTATTTATCTACGATGGTATTGAAATACTGTAAGGCCTCTTCGTAATTCGTGAAATATACATATTTTCAATTTCGAGTAATTTCTTTTCAGAAATATTCCACATTTCCTCTACTGTGTAAATATCAAGAGGTTTTGTCCAATTGGCACTGCGAATTTCATGCCCAATGTTTTCAACATTTGCTCACCTGTAATCTGGAATCATGAGTTTGTTGTCATTTTTTCATTATCATAATTTATCTGGAATCTAATCAACCTGATCGCTGTTTGACAAACTCTCGCCTACTTCGCAAGAGTTGCTTAATTTTGTGTCGCTGGTGAGGACAAGATCAAGAATGTTTTTACCTCTAGTTGGTTTTTTAATTAACCGTTCTAGAAAAGCGTCTTCAGTTAGTTCCGTTAGTTTCGTTTCCACTCGGTCACCTATTAACGCGTTCAAGTTAATGTTTGGACTTTTGAAGTCTCTTACTATTATTGCCTCTTTACTGTTTATTGTAGTGTTGATATCATTGTTTAACATCTTATCGTCGTCCTCTTTTTGGTTTGGAAGTCCTTAAATAACGCTGAGACATAGTTCTATTTTGAACTCGTTATGTCAGTAATGTCAATATGAATGGAGTCGTAAGTGTGTGTGTCTACTTTGCTTATCTTAATAGCACTTACATTGTTATCAACATAGATCAAAACTCCACCACCTCCCCTGTATAGACGCTTTTTCGTAAATAGTTTGTATCCGGGTATCGGTAACTGGGTGATTAAGTAAAAATGTTTCGACAAAAACGAGAGACAATATCAACTCGGTATCACCTTCTAAAGACTACGGCAGGACGGGAGCCTATTTTTCCTTAATACAGATCCATGAAGGCAGTACTGTACCACCTTGCGGAGTAAGAGACAAATCATTACTTTGTAAGAAATTCTGATAATGTTTCTATTTTTGTTATTTCTATTATACGTGTGATCAGTGGTAGCCGAGTGTTTGTAATGAGAGCATGACTCTGTACTTTACATTGTCATCTTTGTATACTTATCTGCCATTCAGTTCACTTCAGTTGATCGCGTTATGTTAAATTGACTGATGTTAGACTATACTTGAAATATGGAAAACATAAGAGATTTGGTATTCCAATAACCCAGAAAGAAGGAATACTATTTCATGTGTGACGGGGTGGCGATGGAAATGGATGAAATGTATATATATATATATATATATATATATATATATATATATATATATATATATATATATATATATATATATATATATATATTTTTTTTTTTTTTTTTTTTTTTGCTTTGTCGCTGTCTCCCGCGTTTGCGAGGTAGCGCAAGGAAACAGACGAAAGAAATGGCCCAACCCACTCCCATGCACATGTATATACATTCGTCCACACATGCAAATATACATACCTACACAGCTTTCCATGGTTTACCCCAGACGCTTCACATGCCTTGATTCAATCCACTAAGAGCACGTCAACCCCGGTATACCACATCGCTCCAATTCACTCTATTCCTTGCCCTCCTTTCACCCTCCTGCATGTTCAGGCCCCGATCACACAAAATCTTTTTCACTCCATCTTTCCACCTCCAATTTGGTCTCCCTCTTCTCCTCGTTCCCTCCACCTCCGACACATATATTCTCTTGGTCAATCTTTCCTCACTCATTCTCTCCATGTGCCCGAACCATTTCAAAACACCCTCTTCTGCTCTCTCAACCACGCTCTTTTTATTTCCACACATCTCTCTTACCCTTACGTTACTTACTCGATCAAACCACCTCACACCACACATTGTCCTCAAACATCTCATTTCCAGCACATCCATCCTCCTGCGCACAACTCTATCCATAGCCCACGCCTCGCAACCATACAACATTGTTGGAACCACTATTCCTTCAAACATACCCATTTTTGCTTTCCGAGATAATGTTCTCGACTTCCACACATTCTTCAAGGCTCCCAGAATTTTCGCCCCCTCCCCCACCCTATGATTCACTTCCGCTTCCATGGTTCCATCCACTGCCAGATCCACTCCCAGATATCTAAAACACTTCACTTCCTCCAGTTTTTCTCCATTCAAACTTACCTCCCAATTGACTTGACCCTCAACCCTACTGTACCTAAAAACCTTGCTCTTATTCACATCTACTCTTAACTTTCTTCTTTCACACACTTTACCAAACTCAGTCACCAGCTTCTGCAGTTTCTCACATGAACCAGCCACCGGCGCTGCATCATCAGCGAACAACAACTGACTCACTTCCCAAGCTCTCTCATCCCCAACAGACTTTATACTTGCCCCTCTTTCCAAAATTCTTGCATTCACCTCCCTAACAACCCCATCCATAAACAAATTAAACAACCATGGAGACATCACACACCCCTGCCGCAAACCTACATTCACTGAGAACCAATCACTTTCCTCTCTTCCTACACGTACACATGCCTTACATCCTCGATAAAAACTTTTCACTGCTTCTAACAACTTGCCTCCCACACCATATATTCTTAATACCTTCCACAGAGCATCTCTATCAACTCTATCATATGCCTTCTCCAGATCCATAAATGCTACATACAAATCCATTTGCTTTTCTAAGTATTTCTCACATACATTCTTCAAAGCAAACACCTGATCCACACATCCTCTACCACTTCTGAAACCACACTGCTCTTCCCCAATCTGATGCTCTGTTCATGCCTTCACCCTCTCAATCAATATCCTCCCATATAATTTACCAGGAATACTCAACAAACTTTTTTTTTTTTTTTTTTTTTTTTATACTTTGTCGCTGTCTCCCGCGTTTGCGAGGTAGCGCAAGGAAACAGACGAAAGAAATGGCCCAACCCCCCCCCCCCATACACATGTACATACACACGTCCACACACGCAAATATACATACCTACACAGCTTTCCATGGTTTACCCCAGACGCTTCACATGCCTTGCTTCAATCCACTGACAGCACGTCAACCCCTGTATACCACATGACTCCAATTCACTCTATTTCTTGCCCTCCTTTCACCCTCCTGCATGTTCAGGCCCCGATCACACAAAATCTTTTTCACTCCATCTTTCCACCTCCAATTTGGTCTCCCTCTTCTCCTCGTTCCCTCCACCTCCGACACATATATCCTCTTGGTCAATCTCTCCTCACTCATTCTCTCCATGTGCCCAAACCACTTCAAAACACCCTCTTCTGCTCTCTCGACCACGCTCTTTTTATTTCCACACATCTCTCTTACCCTTACGTTACTTACTCGATCAAACCACCTCACACCACACATTGTCCTCAAACATCTCATTTCTAGCACATCCATCCTCCTGCGCACATCTCTATCCATAGCCCACGCCTCGCAACCATACAGCATTGTTGGAACCACTATTCCCTCAAACATACCCATTTTTGCTTTCCGAGATAATGTTCTCGACTTCCACACATTTTTCAAGGCTCCCAAAATTTTCGCCCCCTCCCCCACCCTATGATCCACTTCCGCTTCCATGGTTCCATCCGCTGACAGATCCACTCCCAGATATCTAAAACACTTCACTTCCTCCAGTTTTTCTCCATTCAAACTCACCTCCCAATTGACTTGACCCTCACCCCTACTGTACCTAATAACCTTGCTCTTATTCACATTTACTCTCAACTTTCTTCTTCCACACACTTTACCAAACTCAGTCACCAGCTTCTGCAGTTTCTCACATGAATCAGCCACCAGCGCTGTATCATCAGCGAACAACAATTGACTCACTTCCCAAGCTCTCTCATCCCCAACAGACTTCATACTTGCCCCTCTTTCCAGGACTCTTGCATTTACCTCCTTTACAACCCCATCCATAAACAAATTAAACAACCATGGAGACATCACACACCCCTGCCGCAAACCTACATTCACTGAGAACCAATCACTTTCCTCTCTTCCTACACGTACACATGCCTTACATCCTCGATAAAAACTTTTCACTGCTTCTAACAACTTGCCTCCCACACCATATATTCTTAATACCTTCCACAGAGCATCTCTATCAACTCTATCATATGCCTTCTCCAGATCCATAAATGCTACATACAAATCCATTTGCTTTTCTAAGTACTTCTCACATACATTCTTCAAAGCAAACACCTGATCCACACATCCTCTACCACTTCTGAAACCGCACTGCTCTTCCCCAATCTGATGCTCTGTACATGCCTTCACCCTCTCAATCAATACCCTCCCATATAATTTACCAGGAATACTCAACAAACTTATACCTCTGTAATTTGAGCACTCACTCTTTTCCCCTTTGCCTTTGTACAATGGCACTATGCACGCATTCCGCCAATCCTCAGGCACCTCACCATGAGTCATACATACATTAAATAACCTTACCAACCAGTCAACAATACAGTCACCCCCTTTCTTAATAAATTCCACTGCAATACCATCCAAACCTGCTGCCTTGCCGGCTTTCATCTTCCGCAAAGCTTTTACTACCTCTTCTCTGTTTACCAAATCATTTTCCCTAACCCTCTCACTTTGCACACCACCTCGACCAAAACACCCTATATCTGCCACTCTGTCATCAGACACATTCAACAAACCTTCAAAATACTCATTCCATCTCCTTCTCACATCACCGCTACTTGTTATCACCTCCCCATTTACGCCCTTCACTGAAGTTCCCATTTGCTCCCTTGTCTTACGCACCCTATTTACCTCCTTCCAGAACATCTTTTTATTCTCCCTAAAATTTACTGATAGTCTCTCACCCCAACTCTCATTTGCCCTTTTTTTCACCTCTTGCACCTTTCTCTTGACCTCCTGTCTCTTTCTTTTATACTTCTCCCACTCAATTGCATTTTTTCCCTGCAAAAATCGTCCAAATGCCTCTCTCTTCTCTTTCACTAATACTCTTACTTCTTCATCCCACCACTCACTACCCTTTCTAAACAGCCCACCTCCCACTCTTCTCATGCCACAAGCATCTTTTGCGCAATCCATCACTGATTCCCTAAATACATCCCATTCCTCCCCGACTCCCCTTACTTCCATTGTTCTCACCTTTTTCTCAACAAACTTATACCTCTGTAATTTGAGCACTCACTCTTATCCCCTTTGCCTTTGTACAATGGCACTATGCACGCATTCCGCCAATCCTCAGGCACCTCACCATGAGTCATACATACATTGAATAAGCTTACCAACCAGTCAACAATACAGTCACCCCCTTTTTTAATAACTTCCACTGCAATACCATCCAAACCTGCTGCCTTGCCGGCTTTCATATTCCGCAAAGCTTTTACTACCTCTTCTCTGTTTACCAAATCATTTTCCCTAACCCTCTCACTTTGCACACCACCTCGACCAAAACACCCTATATCTGACACTCTATCATCAAACACATTCAAAAAACCTTCAAAATACTCACTCCATCCCCTTCTCACATCACCACTACTTGTTATCACCTCCCCATTTGCGCCCTTCACTGAAGTTCCCATTTGCTCCCTTGTCTTACGCACTTTCTTTACCTCCTTCCAGAACATCTTTTTATTCTCCCTAAAATTTAATGATACTCTCTCACCCCAACTCTCATTTGCCCTTTTTTTCACCTCTTGCACCTGGGGATAGGGATAGGATATCCCTGGGGATAGGGGTTTAAGAATACTTCCCACATATTTCCTGCGTGTCGTAGAAGGCGACTAAAAGGGGAGGGAGCGGGGGGCTGGAATTCCTCCCCTCTCGTTTTTTTTTTAAATTTTCCAAAAGAAGAAACAGAGGGGGGCCAGGTGAGGATATTCCAAAAAAGGCCCAGTCCTCTGTTCTTAGCGCTACCTCGCTAATGCGGGAAATGGCGAATAGTAAAAAAAAAAACGAGGAACGAGGAGAAGAGGGAGACCAAATTGGAGGTGGAAAGATGGAGTGAAAAAGATTTTGTGTGATCGGGGCCTGAACATGCAGGAGGGTGAACGGAGGGCAAGAAATAGAGTGAATTGGAGTCATGTGGTATACAGGGGTTGACGTGCTGTCAGTGGATTGAAGCAAGGCATGTGAAGCGTCTGGGGTAAACCATGGAAAGCTGTGTAGGTATGTATATTTGCGTGTCTGGACGTGTGTATGTACATGTGTATGGGGGGGGGGGTTGGGCCATTTCTTTCGTCTGTTTCCTTGCGCTACCTCGCAAACGCGGGAGACAGCGACAAAGTATAAAAAAAAAAAAAAAAAAAAAAAAAAAAAAATATATATATATATTTTTTTTTTTTTTTATACTTTGTCGCTGTCTCCCGCGTTTGCGAGGTAGCGCAAGGAAACAGACGAAAGAAATGGCCCAACCCCCCCCATACACATGTACATACACACGTCCACACACGCAAATATACATACCTACACAGCTTTCCATGGTTTACCCCGGACGTTTCACATGCCTTGATTCAATCCACTGACGGCACGTCAACCCCTGTATACCACATCGCTCCAATTCACTCTATTCCTTGCCCTCCTTTCACCCTCCTGCATGTTCAGGCCCCGATCACACAAAATCCTTTTCACTCCATCTTTCCACCTCCAATTTGGTCTCCCTCTTCTCCTCGTTCCCTCCACCTCCGACACATATATTCTCTTGGTCAATCTTTCCTCACTCATTCTCTCCATGTGCCCAAACCATTTCAAAACACCCTCTTCTGCTCTCTCAACCACGCTCTTTTTATTTCCACACATCTCTCTTACCCTTACGTTACTTACTCGATCAAACCACCTCACACCACACATTGTCCTCAAACATCTCATTTCCAGCACATCCATCCTCCTGCGCACAACTCTATCCATATCCCACGCCTCGCAACCATACAACATTGTTGGAACTACTATTCCTTCAAACATACCCATTTTTGCTTTCCGGGATAATGTTCTCGACTTCCACACATTTTTCAAGGCTCCCAAAATTTTTGCCCCCTCCCCCACCCTATGATCCACTTCCGCTTCCATGGTTCCATCCGCTGACAGATCCACTCCCAGATATCTAAAACACTTCACTTCCTCCAGTTTTTCACCATTCAAACTCACCTCCCAATTGACTTGACCCTCAACCCTACTGTACCTAATAACCTTGCTCTTATTCACATTTACTCTTAACTTTCTTCTTCCACACACTTTACCAAACTCCGTCACCAGCTTCTGCAGTTTCTCACATGAATCCGCCACCAACGCTGTATCATCAGCGAACAACAACTGACTCACTTCCCATATATGTATGTATGTATGTATGTAGACGTTGAAATGTATAGGTATGTGCGTGTTTGGGTGTTAATGTGTATACATGTGCATATGGGTGGGTTGGGCCATTCTTTCGCCTGTTTCCTTGCGTTACCTCGCTAACGCGGGAGACAGCAACTAAGTATAAAGAAAGAAGAATATATATATATATATATATATATATATATATATATATATATATATATATATATATATGTATATATATATATATATATATATATATATATATATATATATATATATATATATATATATATATATACATATATATATATATAAATCTTCCTATTATTTTTCTTATTTTACTTGATCGTGGTCTCCCGCGTTAGCAAGGAGACTGACGAAAGAAGGCCTAACCCACCCACATACACATGTATATACTTAAAGGCCTACGCAGGCAGATTTACATACCTATACATTTCAACGTATACAATGCATATAAATACAGAGGCATATGCATCTATACAAATGTGCATATTCATACTTGCTGCCTTCATCCATTCCTGTCGCCACACCGACACACATGAAATAGCACCCCCCTCCCCACGCACGCACACGAAGTAGCGCTAGGAAAAGACAACAAAGGCCACACTCATTCTCAAGCTGTCATGTGTAATGCACTGAAAACCACAGCTCCCTTTTCACACCCAGGCCCCACAAAACTTCCCATGCTTTACCCCAGACGATTCACATGCCCTGGTTCAATCCACTGGCAGCAAGTCGACCCCGGTATACCACATCCTTCCAGTTCACTCTATTCCTTGCACGCCCTTCACCATCCTGTATGTTCAGGTCCCGATCGCTCAAAATCTTTTTCACTCCATCCTTCCATCTCCAATTTGGTCTCCCACTTCTTGTTCCCTCCACCTCTGACACATACATACTCTTTATCAATCTTTCCTCACTCATTCTCCCCATGTGACCAAACCATTTCAATACACCCTCCTAAGCTTTCCCAACCACACTCTTTTTATTACCACACATCTCTCTTACCCTTTCATTACCACCCGATCAAACCACCTCACACCACATATTGTCCTCAAACATCTCATTTCCAACACATCCACCCTTCTCCTAACAACCTTATCTATAGCCCATGCATCGCAATCATTAAACATTGTTGGAACAACTATTCCTTGAAACATATCCATTTCTGCTCTCCGAGATAACATTCTCGCCCTCTACACATTCTTCAACGCTCCCAGAACCTTCGTCCCTTCCGCCACATTGTGACTCACTTCCGCTTCCATGATTCCATCCGCTGCTAAATCCACTCCCAGATATGTAAAGCACTTTATTTTCTCCAGCTTTATCCCACTGAAACTTACCTTCCAATCAACTTGTCCCTCAACCCTACTGACCCTAATATACTTGCTCTTATTCACATTTACTCTCAGCTTTCTTTTTTTTAACACAATTCACCAAACTCAGTCACCAACTTCTGCAGTTTCTCACCCGAATCAGCCACCAGCGTTTTATAATTAGCAAACAACAACTGACTCACTTCCCAAGCCCTCTCATCCACAACAGACTGCATACTTGCCCTTCTCTCCAAAATTCTTGCATTCACTGCGCTACAACGACATCCATAAATTTATTAAACAACCATGGAGACATCACGCACCCCTGCCGTAAACCGACATTCAATGGGAACCAATCACTTTCCTCTGTTCCTACTAGTACACATGCCTTACATCCTTGATAAAAACTTTTCATTGCTTCTAGCAACTTACCTCCCACACCATATACCCTTAATACCTTCCAAAGAGCATCTTTATCAACTCTGTCTGATGACTTCTCCAGATCCATAAATCCAACATACAAATCCATTTGTTTTTCTAAGTATTTCTCAAATACATCCTTCAAAGCAAACACCTGATCCACACATCTTCTGCCACTTCTGAAACTACACTGCTGATGCTCTGTACATGCATTTACCATCTCAATCAATACCCTCACATAAAATTTCCCAGGAATACTCAACAAACCTATGCCTCTGAAATTTGAACACTCACCTTTATCCCCTTTGCTTTTGTACAATACTACTATGCATGCATTCCACCAATCCTCAGAAACTTCACCATGAAACAAACATACATTGAATATCCTTACAAATCAGTCAACAGCTCAGTCACCACCTTTTTTTAATGAATTCCATCGCAATACCATCCAAACCCGCAGCATTGCCGGAAATCATCTCCCGCAAAACTTTCACTACCTCTTCTCTGTTTACCAAACCATTTTCCCTGACCCTCTCATTTCGCACACTACCTCGACCAACACACCATATATCTGCCACTCTATCATCAAACACATTCAACTCAATCTACTTCTCACTTCACCACTACTTGCTATTACGTCCCCATTAGCCCCCTTCGCCGAAGTTCCCATTTGTTCTCTTGTCTTACGCACTTTATTTGTCTCCTTCCAAAAACATATTTTCATTCTCCCTGAAGCTGAATGATACTCTCTCACCCAACTCTCATTTGCCCTCTTTTTCACTCTTGCAACTTTCTCCCGACCTTCAGCCTCTTTCTCTTACACATCTCCCATTCATTCGCACTACTTCCTTGCAAGAATCGTCCAAAAGCCTCTCTCTTCTCTTTCACTAACAATCTTACGTCCTCATTCCACCTCTCACAACCCTTTCTAATCTACCCACCTCCCACCTTTTTTCATGCCAGAAGCACCTTCTGCTTCCCTAGATACATCCCATTGCTCTCTAACTCCCCTGAAGTCATTTGCTTTCACCTTTTTCCATTCTACACTCGATCTCTCCTGGTACTTCCTCATGAATATGTGTGTATATGTATATATCTATGCATATACATGTAGGTATAAGTTGAAATGTACATACAAGTGTTTGTGTGTGTGTGGGCGTTTATATATATTCATGTGTATGTGGGCGGGATGGGCCATTCCTCCTCTCTTTACTTGCGCTACCTCGCTGATACGGGAGACGGCGAACACGTATAATGAATGACTAAAATAATTGATAAATAAGTAAATAGATATATGAATAAATAAATGAATAAATATATATATATATATATATATATATATATATATATATATATATATATATATATATATATATAATATATATATATTTTTTTTTTTTTTTTTTTTTTTCTTTCTTTTAAACTATTGGCCATTTCCCGCCTTAGCGAGGTAGCGTTAAGAACGGAGGAGTGGGCCTTTTTTGGAATATCCTCACCTGGCCCCCTCTGCTCCTTCTCTTGGAAAATGAAAAAAAAAACGAGAGGGAAGGATTTCCAGCCCCCCGCTCCCTCCCCTTTTAGTCGCCTTCTACGACACGCAGGGAATACGTGGGAAGTATTCTTAATCCCCTATCCCCAGGGATATATATATATATATATATATATATATATATATATATATATATATATATTATATATATATATATATATATATATATATTATATTTTTTTTTTATTATTACTTTGTCGCTGTCTCCCGCGTTTGCGAGGTAGCGCAAGGAAACAGACGAAAGAAATGCCCCCCCCCCCCCATACACATGTATATACATACGTCCACACACGCAAATATACATACCTACACAGCTTTCCATGGTTTATCCCAGACGCTTCACATGCCTGATTCAATCCACTGACAACACGTCAACCCCGGTATACCACATCGCTCCAATTCACTCTATTCCTTGCCCGCCCTTCACCCTCCTGCATGTTCAGGCCCCGATCACTCAAAATCTTTTTCACTCCATCTTTCCACCTCCAATTTGGTCTCCCACTTCTCCTCGTTCCCTCCACCTCCGACACATATATCCTCTTGGTCAATCTTTCCTCACTCATTCTCTCCATGTGACCAAACCATTTCAAAACACCTCTTCTGCTCTCCAACCACCTCTTTTTATTTACCACACATCTCTCTTACCCTTACGATTACTACCGATCAAACCACCTCACACCACATATTGTCCTCAAACATCTCATTTCCAACACATCAACCTTCTCCTACAACTTATCTATAGCCCAGCATCGCAATCATTAAACACTTGTTGGAACAACTATTCCTTGAAACATATCCATTTCTGCTCTCCGAGATAACATTCTCGCCCTCTACACATTCTTCAACGCTCCCAGAACCTTCGTCCCTTCCGCCACATTGTGACTCACTTCCGCTTCCATGATTCCATCCGCTGCTAAATCCACTCCCAGATATGTAAAGCACTTTATTTCTCCAGCTTTATCCCACTGAAACTTACCTTCCAATCAACTTGTCCCTCAACCCTACTGACCCTAATATACTTGCTCTTATTCACATTTACTCTCAGCTTTCTTTTTTTTAACACAATTCACCAAACTCAGTCACCAACTTCTGCAGTTTCTCACCCGAATCAGCCACCAGCGTTTTATAATTAGCAAACAACAACTGACTCACTTCCCAAGCCCTCTCATCCACAACAGACTGCATACTTGCCCTTCTCTCCAAAATTCTTGCATTCACTGCGCTACAACGACATCCATAAATTTATTAAACAACCATGGAGACATCACGCACCCCTGCCGTAAACCGACATTCAATGGGAACCAATCACTTTCCTCTGTTCCTACTAGTACACATGCCTTACATCCTTGATAAAAACTTTTCATTGCTTCTAGCAACTTACCTCCCACACCATATACCCTTAATACCTTCCAAAGAGCATCTTTATCAACTCTGTCTGATGACTTCTCCAGATCCATAAATCCAACATACAAATCCATTTGTTTTTCTAAGTATTTCTCAAATACATCCTTCAAAGCAAACACCTGATCCACACATCTTCTGCCACTTCTGAAACTACACTGCTGATGCTCTGTACATGCATTTACCATCTCAATCAATACCCTCACATAAAATTTCCCAGGAATACTCAACAAACCTATGCCTCTGAAATTTGAACACTCACCTTTATCCCCTTTGCTTTTGTACAATACTACTATGCATGCATTCCACCAATCCTCAGAAACTTCACCATGAAACAAACATACATTGAATATCCTTACAAATCAGTCAACAGCTCAGTCACCACCTTTTTTTAATGAATTCCATCGCAATACCATCCAAACCCGCAGCATTGCCGGAAATCATCTCCCGCAAAACTTTCACTACCTCTTCTCTGTTTACCAAACCATTTTCCCTGACCCTCTCATTTCGCACACTACCTCGACCAACACACCATATATCTGCCACTCTATCATCAAACACATTCAACTCAATCTACTTCTCACTTCACCACTACTTGCTATTACGTCCCCATTAGCCCCCTTCGCCGAAGTTCCCATTTGTTCTCTTGTCTTACGCACTTTATTTGTCTCCTTCCAAAAACATATTTTCATTCTCCCTGAAGCTGAATGATACTCTCTCACCCAACTCTCATTTGCCCTCTTTTTCACTCTTGCAACTTTCTCCCGACCTTCAGCCTCTTTCTCTTACACATCTCCCATTCATTCGCACTACTTCCTTGCAAGAATCGTCCAAAAGCCTCTCTCTTCTCTTTCACTAACAATCTTACGTCCTCATTCCACCTCTCACAACCCTTTCTAATCTACCCACCTCCCACCTTTTTTCATGCCAGAAGCACCTTCTGCTTCCCTAGATACATCCCATTGCTCTCTAACTCCCCTGAAGTCATTTGCTTTCACCTTTTTCCATTCTACACTCGATCTCTCCTGGTACTTCCTCATGAATATGTGTGTATATGTATATATCTATGCATATACATGTAGGTATAAGTTGAAATGTACATACAAGTGTTTGTGTGTGTGTGGGCGTTTATATATATTCATGTGTATGTGGGCGGGATGGGCCATTCCTCCTCTCTTTACTTGCGCTACCTCGCTGATACGGGAGACGGCGAACACGTATAATGAATGACTAAAATAATTGATAAATAAGTAAATAGATATATGAATAAATAAATGAATAAATATATATATATATATATATATATATATATATATATATATATATATATATATATATATATATATATATATATATATATATATATTTTTTTTTTTTTTTTTTTTTTTCTTTCTTTTAAACTATTGGCCATTTCCCGCCTTAGCGAGGTAGCGTTAAGAACGGAGGAGTGGGCCTTTTTTGGAATATCCTCACCTGGCCCCCTCTGCTCCTTCTCTTGGAAAATGAAAAAAAAAACGAGAGGGAAGGATTTCCAGCCCCCCGCTCCCTCCCCTTTTAGTCGCCTTCTACGACACGCAGGGAATACGTGGGAAGTATTCTTAATCCCCTATCCCCAGGGATATATATATATATATATATATATATATATATATATATATATATATATATATATATATATATATATATATATATATATATTATATTTTTTTTTATTATTACTTTGTCGCTGTCTCCCGCGTTTGCGAGGTAGCGCAAGGAAACAGACGAAAGAAATGCCCCCCCCCCCCATACACATGTATATACATACGTCCACACACGCAAATATACATACCTACACAGCTTTCCATGGTTTATCCCAGACGCTTCACATGCCTTGATTCAATCCACTGACAACACGTCAACCCCGGTATACCACATCGCTCCAATTCACTCTATTCCTTGCCCGCCCTTCACCCTCCTGCATGTTCAGGCCCCGATCACTCAAAATCTTTTTCACTCCATCTTTCCACCTCCAATTTGGTCTCCCACTTCTCCTCGTTCCCTCCACCTCCGACACATATATCCTCTTGGTCAATCTTTCCTCACTCATTCTCTCCATGTGACCAAACCATTTCAAAACACCCTCTTCTGCTCTCTCAACCACGCTCTTTTTATTTCCACACATCTCTCTTACCCTTACGTTACTTACTCGATCAAACCACCTCACACCACACATTGTCCTCAAACATCTCATTTCCAGCACATCAATCCTCCTGCGCACAACTCTATCCATAGCCCACGCCTCGCAACCATACAACATTGTTGGAACCATTATTCCTTCAAACATACCCATTTTTGCTTTCCGAGACATTGTTCTCGACTTCCACACATTCTTCAAGGCTCACAGGGTTTTCGCCCCCTTCCCCACCCTATGATTCACTTCCGCTTCCATGGTTCCATCCGCTGCCAGTTCCACTCCCAGATATCTAAAACACTTTACTTCTTCCAGTTTTTCTCCATTCAAACTTACCTCCCAATTGACTTGACCCTCAACCCTACTGTACCTAATAACCTTGCTCTTATTCACATTTACTCTGAACTTTCTCCTTTCACACACTTTACCAAACTCAGTCACCAGCTTCTGCAGTTTCTCACATGAATCAGCCAGCAGCGCTGTATCATCAGCGAACAACAACTGACTCACTTCCCAAGCTCTCTCATCCACAACAGACTGCATACTTGCCACTCTTTCCAAAACTCTTGCATTCACCTCCCTAACAACCCCATCCATAAACAAATTAAACGGCCATGGAGACATCACACACCTCTGCCGCAAACCTACATTCACCGAGAACCAATCACTTTCCTCTCTTCCTACACGTACACATGCCTTACATTCTCGATAAAAACTTTTCACTGCTTCTAACAACTTGCCTCCCACACCATATATTCTTAATACCTTCCACAGAGCATCTCTATCAAATCTATCATATGCCTTCTCCAGATCCATAAATGCTACATACAAATCAATTTGCTTTTCCAAGTATTTCTCACATACATTCTTCAAAGCAAACACCTGATCCACGCATCCTCTACCACTTCTTAAACCACACTGATCTTCCTCAATCTGATGCTCTGTACATGCCTTCACCCTCTCAATCAATACCCTCCCATATGATTTACCAGGAATGCTCAACAAACTTATACCTCTGTAATTTGAGCACTCACTCTTATCCCCTTTGCCTTTGTACAATGGCACTATGCACGCATTCCGCCAATGCTCAGGCACCTCACCATGAGTCATACATACATTAAATAACCTTACCAACCCGTCAACAATACAGTCACCCGCTTTTTTAATAGATTCCACTGGAATACCATCCAAACCTGCTGCCTTGCCGGCTTTCATATTCCGTAAAGCTTTTACTACCTCTTCTCCGTTTACCAAATCATTTTCCCTAACCCTCTCACTTTGTACACCACCTCGACCAAAACACCCTACATCTGCCAGACTATCATCAAACACATTCAACAAACCTTCAAAATACTCACTCCATCTCCTTCTCACATCACCACTACTTGTTATCACCTCCCCATTTGCGCCCTTCACTGAAGTTCCCATTTGCTCCCTTGTGTTACGCGCTTTCTCTACTTCCTTCCAAAATATCTTTTTGCTCTACCTAAAGTTCAATGATACTCTCTCACCCCAGCTCTCACTTCCCTCTTTTTCTCTTCTTGCACCTTTCTCTTCACCTCCTGCCTCTTTCTTTTATATATCTCCCAGTCATTTGCATCATTTCCCTGCAAAAATCGTCCAAATGCTTCTCTCTTCTCTTTCACTGATAATCTTACTTCTTCATCCCACCACTCACTACCCTTTCTAATCTACCCTCGTTCCACGCTTCTCATGGCACAAGCATCTTTTGCGCAAGCTATCACTGCTTCCGTAAATACATCCCATTCTTCCCTTACGTCCTTTCCTCTCACCTTTTTCTATTCTGTATTCAGTCTCTCCTGGTACTTCTTCACACAAGTCTTCTTCCAAAGCTCACTTACCCTCACTATTCTCTTCACCCCAACATTCTTCCTTCTTTTCTGAAAACCTCCACAAATCTTTACCTTCGCCTCCAGAAGATAATGATCACACATCCCTCCAGTTGCACTTCTCAGCATCTTAACACCCAAAAGTTCCTCCTTCGCGCGCCTATCAATTAACACGTAATCCATTAACGCTCTCTGGCCATCTCTCCTACTTACATACGTATACCTATATATATCTTTCTTTTCAAAATTAGAAGCAGTTAAAAGGTTTTATCGAGGATGCAAGTCATGCGTACATGTAGGAAGAAAGGAAAATGATTGGTTCATAGTGAATGTTCGTTTGCGGTAGGGGTGCGAGATGTCTCTATGGTTGTTTAATTTGTTTAATTTGTTTATGGATGGGGTTGTTAGGGAGGTGAATGCAAGAGTTATGGAAAGAGGGCAAGTATGCAGTCTGTTGTGGATTAAAGAGCTTGGGAAGTGAGTAACTTGTTGTTCGCTGATGATACAGAGCTGGTGGCTGATTCGGGTGAGAAACTGCAGAAGCTGTGACTGAGTTTCGTAACGTATGTGAAAGGAGAAAGCTGAGAGTAAATATGAAGAAGAGCTAGGATGTTAGGTACAGCAGGGTTGAGGGACAAGTCATTTAGGAGGTAAGTTTGAATGAAGAAAAACTGGAGGAAGTGAGTGTTTTAGATATCTGGGATTGGATTTGGCAGCGGATGGAACCATGGAAGCGGAAGTGAATAATAGGGTGGGGGAGGGGGCGGAAATTCTGGGCGCTTTAAAGAATGTGTGGAAGTCGAGAGCGTTATCTTGGAAAGGAAAGATGGGTATGTTTGAAGGAATAGCGGTTCCAGCAATGATATATGTTTTCGAGGCGTGGGCTATAGATAGATTTGTGCGGAGGAGGGAGGATTTGCTGGAAATGAGATGTTTGAGGACAATATGTGGTGTGAGATGGTTTCGTCAAGTAATTAATGAAAGGGTAAGAGAGATGTGTGGTAATAAAAAGAGTGTGGTTGAGAGAGCAGAAGAGGGTGTTTTGAAATGGTTTGGTCACATGGAGAGAATGAGTGAGGAAAGATTGACAAAGAGGATATATGTATCAGGGGAGGAGGGAACGAGAAGTGGGACACGAAATTGGAGGTGGAAAGATGGAGTGAAAAAGATTTTGAGTTACCGGGGCCTGAACATGAAGGAGGGTGAAAGGCAAAGTAAAATAAATGATTTATTTTACTTTGTCGCTGTCTCCCGCGTTAGCGAGGTAGCGAAAGCAAACAGACAAAAGAATGGCCCAACCCACCAACATCCACATGTATAAACGTACAGGTCCACACACGCACACATACATGCCTATAAATCTCAAGGTATACATATATATATACACACACAGACATATACTTATATACACATGTACATAATTCATACTGTCTGCCTTTATTCATTCGCATCGCCACACCGCCACACTTGGAATAACATTCCCCCTACACCGGATGTGCGCGAGGTAGCGCTAGGAAAACACCACAAAGGCCACATTTATTCACACTCATTCTCTAGCTGTCAAGTACAATGTACCAAAACCACAGCTGTCTTTCCACAACCAGGCCCCACAGAACTTTCAATGGTTTACCCCGAAACTCTTCACATGCTCTTGTTCAATCCATTGACAGCACGTCGACCCCGGTATACCACATCGTTCCAATTTACTCTGTTCCTTGCACACCTTTCATCCTCCTGGATGTTCAGGCCCCGATCACTCAAAATCTTTTTCACTCCATCTTCCTACCTCCAATTTGGTCTCCCACTTATCCTCGTCCCCTCCACCTCTGACACATATATCCTCTTGGTCATTATTTCCTCACTCATTCTCTCCATGTGAACAAACCATTTGAAAACACCCTCTTCTGCTCTATCAATCACACTCTTTTTATTACCACACATCTCTCTCACCCTATTATTACTTACTCGATCAAACCACCTCACACCACATATTGTCCTCAAACATCTCATTTTGAGCACATCCACCCTCCTCAGCACAGCTCTATCTATAGCCCACACCTCGCAACCATATAGCATTGTTGGAACCACTATTTCTTTAAACATACTCATTTCGCTTTTCGAGATAATGTTCTCGACTTCCACGGATTCTTCAACGCTCCCAGAACTTTCGCGCTCTCCCGACCCCATGATTCACTTTCGCTTCCATAGTTCCATCACATGACAAGTCCACTCCCATATATCTAAAACACTTCAATTCCTCCAGTTTTTCTCCATTCAAACTTACATCCCAATTGACTTGTCGCTCAACGCTACTGAACCTAAGAACCTTGTTCTTTTCACATTTACTCTCAGCTTTCTTCTTTCACACACTTTACTAAACTCAGCAACCAGCTTAAACAGTTTCTCACCCGAACAGGCCAACAGCGCTGTATCATCAACGAAAACCAACTGACTCGCTTCCCGAGCTCTCTCATCTGCAACACACAGCATACTGCCCCCCTTTCCAGAATTTTTGCATTCACCTTAATAACAACCCCATCCATAAACAAATTAAACAACCATTTAGACATCATACACCCCTGCTGCAAACCTATATTCATCGAAAACCAATCCCTTTCCTCTCTTCCTACACGTACACATGCCTTCCATCTTCGATACAAACTTTTCACTGCGTCTAACAACATGCTTCCCACACCATATATTCTTAATACCTTCCACAGAGCATCTCTATCAACTCTATCATATGCCTTCTTGAGATCCATAAATTCTACATATAAATCCATTTGCTTTTCTAAGTATTACTCACATTAATTCTTTAAAGCAAACACCTGATCCACACATCCTCTACCACTTCTGAAACCAAACTGCTCTTCCCTAATTTGATACTCCTTACATGTGTTCAATCATTACCCTCCCATATAATATCCCAGGAATACTCAACAAACTTACGCATCTGTAATTTGAGCACCCACTTTTATCCCCTTTGCCTTTGTACAATGGCACTATGCATGCATTCCGCCAATCATCAGGCACCTCACCATGAATCATACATACATTAAATAAGTTTACCAGCAAGTCAACAATATAGTCACCCCTTTTTTTAATAAATTCCACTGAAATTCCATCGAAACCCGCTGCCTTGCCGGCTTTCATCTTCCGCAAAGCCTTTACTACCTCTTATCTGTTTACCAAATCGTTCTCCCTAACTCTCTCACTTTGGACAACAACTCGATCAAAACACCCTATATCTGCCACGGTATCATCAAACACATTCCACAAACATTCAAAATACTCACTCCATCTCCTTCTTACATCACCAATACTTCTTATCACCTCCCCATTAGACCCCTTCACTAATGTTCCTATTTTTTCCTTTGTCTTACGCACTTCATCTACCTCCTTCCAAAATATCTTTTTACTCTCACTAAAATTCAATGATACTCTCTCACCCCAACTCTCATTTCCCTCATTTTCTCCTGCATTTTCCTCTCGACCTCTTACCTCTTTGTTTTATATATCTCCCAGTCATTTGCATCATTTCCAGCAAAAATCGTCCAAATGCTTCTCTTTTCTCATTCACTAATGATCTTACCTCT
The DNA here is from genome assembly GCF_036320965.1 of Panulirus ornatus. NCBI lineage: Eukaryota > Metazoa > Arthropoda > Malacostraca > Decapoda > Palinuridae > Panulirus > Panulirus ornatus. Next base: position 59,753,238 of record NC_092226.1, read on the forward strand.
TCATCCCACCACTCACTACCCTTTCTAATCTACCCTCACACCACGGTTTTCATGCCGGAAGCATCTTTTGCGCAAGCTATCACTGCTTCCCTAAATACATCTCACTCCTACCCCACTCCCCTTACTTCCTTTCCTCTTACCTTTTTCCGTTTTGTACTCAGTCTCTCCTGGTACTTCCTCAGACAAGTGTCCTTCCAAAGCTTAGTTACTCTCACCACCCTCTTCACCCCAAATTCTTTCTTCTTTTCTGAAATCCTCTACAAATCTTTACCTTCGCCTCCACAAGATAATTATCAGACATCACTCCAGTTGCACCTCTCAGCACATTAACACCGAAAAGTCTCTCTTTCGCGCGCCTATCAATTAACACGTAATCCAATAACGCTCTCTGGCCATCTGTCCTACTTATATACGTATACCTATGTATATCTCTGTTTCTGAATTAGGTGTTTCCAATATCCCGTTCTTTTTCAGCACATTAATCTACAAGCTCTTCACAATTTCCATTTCTAACACTGAACACCCCATGTACACCAATTATTCTCTCAACTGCCACATTACTCACCTTTGCATTCACATCACCCATCATTATCAACCGGTCTCGTGCATCAAAACTATTAACACACTCACTCAGCTGCTCCCAAGCCACTTGCCTCTCATGATCTTTCTTCTCATGCCTATGCGCAGATGCACCAATAATCACCCAAGTCTCTCCATACACTTTCAGTTTTACCCATATCCGTCTAGAGTTTACTTTTTTTACACTCAATCACATACTACCACCAATCTTGTTTCAAGAGTAGTGGTACTCGTTCCCTTGCTCTTGTCCTATCAATAATCTCTGACTTTATTGCTAAGACATTCCCAAACAACTCTTCCCCTTTACCCTTGAGCTTCGTTTCACTCAGAGCCAAAATATCTAGGTTCCTATCCTTAAACGTATTCCTTATCTCTCCTTTTTTCTCATCTTGGTTACATCCACACACATTTAGACACCCAAATCTGAGCCTTCGAAGAGGAAGAGCACTCCCCGCGTGCCTTTTTCTTCTGCTTACCCTTTCAGAACGTTAAAATACAAGGAAGGGTAGGGGTTCAAGCCCCTCTGCTCCCGTCCCCTTTAGTCACCTTCTACGACACGTGAGGAATGCGTGGGAAGTATTATTTCTCCCCTATCCCCAGATATATATACAAATATCTTTTTTTTTCTTTTTGTCGCTGTCTCCCGCGTTTGCGAAGTAGCGCAAGGAAACAGACGAAAGAAATGGCTCAACCCGCCCCCATACACATGTATATACATACGTCCATACACGCAAATATACATACCTACACAGCTTTCCATGGTTTACCCCAGACGCTTCACATGCCTTGATTCAATCCACTGACAGCACATCAACCCCGGTATACCACATCGCTCCAATTCACTCTATTCCTTGCCCTCCTTTCACCCTCCTGCATGTTCAGGCCCCGATCACACAAAATCTTTTTCACTCCATCTTTCCACCTCCAATTTGGTCTCCCTCTTCTCCTCGTTCCCTCCACCTCCAACACATATATCCTATTGGTCAATCTTTCCTCACTAATTCTCTCCATGTGCCCAAACCATTTCAAAACACCCTCTTCTACTCTCTCAACCACACTCTTTTTATTTCCACACATCTCTCTTACCCTTACGTTACTTACTCGATCAAACCACCTCACACCACACATTGTCCTCAAACATCTCATTTCCAGCACATCCATCCTCCTGCGCACAACTTTATCCATATCCCACGCCTCGCAACCATACAACATTGTTGGAACTACTATTCCTTCAAACATACCCATTTTTGCTTTCCGGGATAATGTTCTCGACTTCCACACATTTTTCAAGGCTCCCAAAATTTTCGCCCCCTCCCCCACCCTATGATCCACTTCCGCTTCCATGGTTCCATCCGCTGACAGATCCACTCCCAGATATCTAAAACACTTCACTTCCTCCAGTTTTTCTCCATTCAAACTCACCTCCCAATTGACTTGACCCACAACCCTACTGTACCTAATAACCTTGCTCTTTTTCACATTTACTCTTAACTTTCTTCTTCCTCACACTTTCCCAAACTCCGTCACCAGCTTCTGCAGTTTCTCACATGAATCCGCCACCAGCGCTGTATCATCAGCAAACAACAACTGACTCACTTCCCAAGCTCTCTCATCCCCAACAGACTTCATACTTGCCCCTCTTTCCAAGACTCTTGCATTTACCTCCCTAACAACCCCATCCATAAACAAATTAAACAACCATGGAGACATCACACACCCCTGCCGCAAACCTACATTCACTGAGAACCAATCACTTTCCTCTCTTCCTACACGTACACATGCCTTGCATCCTCGATAAAAACTTTTCACTGCTTCTAACAACTTGCCTCCCACACCATATATTCTTAATACCTTCCACAGAGCATCTCTATCAACTCTATCATATGCCTTCTCCAGATCCATAAATGCTACATACAAATCCATTTGCTTTTCTAAGTATTTCTCACATACATTCTTCAAAGCAAACACCTGATCCACACATCCTCTACCACTTCTGAAACCACACTGCTCTTCCCCAATCTGATGCTCTGTACATGCCTTCACCCTCTCAATCAATACTCTCCCATATGATTTACCAGGAATACTCAACAAACTTATACCTCTGTAATTTGAGCACTCACTCTTATCCCCTTTGCCTTTGTACAATGGCACTATGCACGCATTCCGCCAATCCTCAGGCACCTCACCATGAGTCATACATACATTAAATAACCTTACCAACCAGTCAACAATACAGTCACCCCCTTTTTTAATAAATTCCACTGCAATACCATCCAAACCTGCTGCCTTGCCGGCTTTCATCTTCCGCAAAGCTTTTACTACCTCTTCTCTGTTTACCAAATCATTTTCCCTAACCCTCTCACTTTGCACACCACCTCGACCCAAACACCCTATATCTGCCATTCTGTCATCAGACACATTCAACAAACCTTCAAAATACTCATTCCATCTCCTTCTCACATCACCACTACTTGTTATCACCTCCCCATTTACGCCCTTCACTGAAGTCCCCATTTGCTCCCTTGTCTTACGCACCCTATTTACCTCCTTCCAGAACATCTTTTTATTCTCCCTAAAATTTACTGATAGTCTCTCACCCCAACTCTCGTTTACCCTTTTTTTCACCTCTTGCACCTTTCTTTTGACCTCCTGTCTCTTATATATATATATATATATATATATATATATATATATATATATATATATATATATATATATATATATATATATATATATATATTTTTTTTTTTTTTTTTTTTGGATTTGTCGCTGTCTCCCGCGTTTGCGAGGTAGCGCAAGGAAACAGACGAAAGAAATGGCCCAACCCACCCCCATACACATGTATATACGTACGTCCACACACGCAAATATACATACCTACACAGCTTTCCATGGTTTACCCCAGACGCTTCACATGCCTTGATTCAATCCACTGACAGCACGTCAACCCCGGTATACCATATCGCTCCAATTCACTCTATTCCTTGCCCTCCTTTCACCCTCCTGCATGTTCAGGCCCCGATCAAACAAAATCTTTTTCACTCCATCTTTCCACCTCCAATTTGGTCTCCCTCTTCTCCTCGTTCCCTCCACCTCCGACACATATATCCTCTTGGTCAATCTTTCCTCACTCATTCTCTCCATGTGACCAAACCATTTCAAAACACCCTCTTCTGCTCTCTCAACCACGCTCTTTTTATTTGCACAAATCTCTCTTACCCTTACGTTACTTACTCGATCAAACCACCTCACACAACACATTGTCCTCAAACATCTCATTTCCAGCACATCGAACCCTCCTGCGCACAACTCTATCCATAGTCCACGCCTCGCAACCATACAACATTGTTGGAACCACTATTCCTTCAAACATACCCATTTTTGCTTTCCGAGATAATGTTCTCGACTTCCACACATTCTTCAAGGCTCCCAGAATTTTCACCCCCTCCCCCACCCTATGATCCACTTCCGCTTCCATGTTTCCATCCGCTGCCAGATCCACTCCCAGATATCTAAAACACTTCACTTCCTCCAGTTTTTCTCCATTCAAACTCACCTCCCAATTGACTTGACCCACAACCCTACTGTACCTAATAACCCTGCTCTTATTGACATTTACTCTTAACTTTCTTCTTTCACACACTTTACCAAACTCAGTCACCAGCTTCTGCAGTTTCTCACATGAATCAGCCACCAGCGCTGTATCATCAGCGAACAACAAATGACTCACTTCCCAAGCTCTCTCATCCCCAACAGATTTCATACTTGCCCCTCTTTCCAAAACTCTTGCATTCACATCCCTAACAACCCCAGCCATAAACAGATTAAACAACCATGGAGACATCACACACCCCTGCCGCAAACCTACATTCACTGAGAACCAATCACTTTCCTCTCTTCCTACACGTACACATGCTTTACATCCTCGATAAAAACTTTTCACTGCTTCTAACAACTTGCCTCCCACACCATATATTCTTAATATCTTCCACAGAGCATCTCTATCAACTCTATCATATGCCTTCTCCAGATCCATAAATGCTACATACAAATCCATTTGCTTTTCTAAGTATTTCTCATATACATTCTTCAAAGCAAACACCTGATCCACACATCCTCTACCACTTCTGAAACCACACTGCTCTTCCCCAACCTGATGCTCTGTACATGCTTTCACCCTCTCAATCAATACCCTCCCATATAATTTACCAGGAATACTCAACAAACTTATACCTCTGTAATTTGAGCACTCACTCTTATCCCCTTTGCTTTTGTACAATGGCACTATGCACGCATTCCGCCAATCCTCAGGCACCTCACCATGAGTCATACATACATTAAATAACCTTACCAACCAGTCACCAATACAGTCACCCCCTTTTTTAATAAATTCCACTGCAATACCATCCAAACCCGCTGCCTTGCCGGATTTCATCTTCCGCAAAGCTTTTACTACCTCTTCTCTGTTTACCAAATCATTTTCCCTAACCCTCTCACTCTGCACACCACCTCGACCAAAACACCCTATATCTGACACTCTATCATCAAACACATTCAACAAACCTTCTAAATACTCACTCCATCTCCTTCTAACATCACCACTACTTGTTATCACCTCCCCATTAGCGCCCTTCACTGAAGTGCCCATTAGCTCCCTTGTCTTACGCACTTTATTTACCTCCTTCCAGAACATCTTTTTATTCTCCCTAGAATTTAATGATACTCTCTCAACCCAACTCTCATTTGCCCTTTTTTCACCTCTTGCACCTTTCTCTTGACCTCCTGTCTCTTTCTTTTATACGTCTCCCACTCAATTGCATTTTTTCCCTGCAAAAATCGTCCAAATGCCTCTCTCTTCTCTTTCACTAATACTCTTACTTCTTCATCCCACCACTCACTACCCTTTCTAATCAACACTCCTCCCACTCTTCTCATGCCACAAGCATCTTTTGCGCAATCCATCACTGATTCCCTAAATACATCCCATTCCTCCCCCACTCCCCTTACTTCCATTGTTCTCACCTTTTTCCATTCTGTACTCAGTCTCTCCTGGCACTTCCTCACACAAGTCTCCTTCCCAAGCTCACTTACTCTCACCACCCTCTTCACCCCAACATTCACTCTTCTTTTCTGAAAACCCATACAAATATTCACCTTAGCCTCCACAAGATAACGATCAGACATCCCTCCAGTTGCACCTCTCAGCACATTAACATCCAAAAGTCTCTCTTTCGCGCGCCTGTCAATTAACACGTAATCCAATAACGCTCTCTGGCCATCTCTCCTACTTACATAAGTATACTTATGTATATCTCGCTTTTTAAACCAGGTATTCCCAATCATCAGTCCTTTTTCAGCATATAAATCTACAAGCTCTTCACCATTTCCATTTCCAACACTGAACACCCAATGTATACCAATTATTCCCTCAACTACCACATTACTCACCTTTGCATTCAAATCACCCATCACTATAACCCGGTCTCGTATAACAAAACCACTAACACACTCATTCAGCTGCTCCCAAAACATTTGCCTCTCATGATCTTTTTTCTCATGCCCAGGTGCATAAGCACCAATAATCACCCATCTCTTTCCATCAACTTTCAGTTTTACCCATATTAATCGAGAATTTACTTTCTTCCATTCTATCACATACTCCCACAACTCCTGTTTCAGGACAACTGCTACTCCTTCCCTTGCTCTTGTCCTCTCACTAACCCCTGACTTTACTCCCAAGACATTCCCAAACCACTCTTCCCCTTTACCCTTGAGCTTCGTTTCACTCAGAGCCAAAACATCCAGGTTCCTTATACATATATATATATATATATATATATATATATATATATATATATATATATATATATATATATATATATATATATATATATATATATATATATATATATATATATATATATATATATATATATATATATATATTATTATATATATATTATATAATATAGATATATATTTATATTATATATTATATCGATTATATATATATATTATATATATATATTGATATATATATTATAATATATATATATTTATATATTATATTTATATTTCACTAGATATATATATATTTATATATTTATATATATATTATATATACATATATATATATATATATATATATATATATATATATATATATAATATATATATATATACATTATTTTATTATATATATATATATATAATATACTATATATAGATATTTATATATTATATATATTATATATATATATATATATATATATTTTATACATCTCCCACTCAATTGCATTATTTCCCTGCAAATAATCGTCAAATGCTCTTCTTTCGTCAATATATCTTTACTTCCTCATTTCCCACCATCACTACCTTTCTAATCAACCCCTCCACTCTTCTCATGCCACAAGCATCTTTTGCGAATCCATCAGTGATTCACTAAAGACATACCTTTCCTCCCACTCACCTTACTTCCTTTGTTCTCACCTTTTTCCATTCTGTACTTCAGTTCTCTCCTATGTGATACTTTTCCTCACACAAGGTTCCCTTCCCAAGCTCCACTTACTTCACAACCTCCTCTTCTCCCCAACATTTAACTCTTCTTCTCATGAAAACCCATAAAAATCTTCCACTGGAGCGTCAAGGAGAAAGGTGCAAGAGGTTTGAAAAAAAGGGCAAATGTGAGAGTTGGGGTGTGAGAATAATCATTAAATTTTAGGGAGAAAATAAAAGATGTTTTAAAGGAGGTAAGAAAGTGCGTAAGACAAGGGAGCTATGGGAACTTCAGTTAAGGGGCGCATATGGGGAGGTGTTGAACAAGTAGTGGTGATGTGAGGAAGGGATGGAGTGAGTATTTTGATGGTTTGTTGAATGTGTATGATGATAGAGTGGAAGATATAGGGGTTTTGGCGAGGTTGTGTGCAAAGTGTAGAGGGTTAGGGAAAATAATTTTGTAAACAGAGAAGAGTTGTAAAAATTTTGCGGGAAGATGAAGCCGGCAAGCTGCAGGTTTGTTGGTATTCGCAGTGGGAATTTTATTTTAATATTGGGGGTGGTGACAGTATTGTTGACTGGGTGGTAAGGTTATCTAATGTGTGTTTGACTCATGGTTGAGGTTGAGTGCCTGAGGATTGGCGGATATGCAGTGCTAGTGCCATTGTACCTACAAAGGGCAATAGGGGATAAGAGTGAGTGTCAAATTACAAGAGGTCTATGTTTGTTGAGTTATTCCTGGTAAATTACATGGGAGGGTATGATTTGAGAGGGTAAAGGCATGTACAGAGCATCAGATGTGGGAAGAGGCAGTGTGGTTTCTAGAAGTGGTAGAGGATGTGTGGATCAGGGTTAGCTTTGAAGAATGTAGGTGGAGAAATACTTAGAAAAACAAATGGATTTGTATGTAGCATTTATAGGATCTGGAGAAGGCATATGTTAGAGTTGATAGAGTCTCTTGTGGAAGGTTATTAAGAATTATGGCGGTGGGAGGCAGTTTTTAGAATGCAGGTGAAAAGTTTTTATCGAGGATGTAAGGCATGTGTACGTGTAGGAAGGGGGGAAAAGTGAATGGTTCTCAGTGATGTAGGTTTGCGGCGGCTAGGGGTGTGTGATGTCTCCATGGATGTTTAATTTGTTTTTGGATGGGGATTGTTTAGGGAGTGTGAATGCCAAGTGTTTTGGAAGAGGGGCAAATATGAAGTCTGTTTGGGCTGTGAGGAGAGTTGGGAAGTGAGCAGTTGTTGTTCGCTGATGATACAGCGCTGGTGGTTGATTCTTGTGAGAAACTGCAGAAGCTGTTGTGTTGAGTTTGGTTTAAAAGTGTGGTGGAAAAGAAGAAAACTTAAGAGTAAATGTGAATAAGAGCAAGGTTATTAGGTATGTAGGGTTGAAGGGTCAAGTCAATTGGGAGGTGTAGTTTGAATGGAGAAAAACTGGAGGAGTGAATTGTTTAGAATATCTGGTGAGGTTTGGATCTGGCCAGCGGATGGAAACCATGGGAAAGCGGAAAAGTGGATCATAGGCTGGGGGTGGGGGCCGCGGGAAAATTCTGGGAGCCTTTGAAGAATGTGTGGAAGTCGAGAACATATCTCGGAAAGGCAAAAAGGGTATGTTTGAAGAATAGTGGTTCCAAAATGTTGTATGGGGTTGCAGGCGTGGGTTATGGATAGAGTTGTACGCAGGAGGATGGATGTGCTGGAATGGATGTTTCAGGACAATGTGTGGTTGAATGGTGGTTTTGATCGATTAAGTAACGTAAGGGGTAAGGGAGATCGCTGTGGACATAAAAAGAGCGTGGGTTGAGGAGCGCAGAAGAGGGTTTGCTTTGAAATGGTTGGGGACATGGAGAGTATGAGTGATGAAAGATTGACCAAGAGGATATATGTGTGGAGGTTGGAGGGAAACGAGGCGAAGAGGGAGACCAAATTGGAGGTGGATGAGGAGTGGAAAAAGATTTTGTTTGTGATCGGGGCTCTGACATGCAGGAGGGTGGAAAGGAGGGCACAGTGAATAGAGTTGAATGGGCTCGTGTGGTATACCGGGGTTGACGTTGCTGTCAGTGGATGGGATTCAGGGCATGTGAAGCGTCTGATGTAAACCATGAAAGTTTGTGTTGGCCTTGATGTGGAAAGGGAGCTGTGGTTTCGTGCATTTAATTGCATGAAGCTGGAGACTGAGTGTGCACGAATGGGGCCTTTGTTAATAGATTCCACTGCAATACCATCAAACCTGTGCCTTGCTGGCTTTCATTCTTCCGCATGCTTTTAATACCTCTTCTCTGTTTTCCAATATCATTATCCCTAACCTCTCACTTATGCACACAACTCGACCAAAACACCCTATATTGCCACTTATCATCAAACAACATTTATCAAACTTCAAAATACTTCACTCCATCCCCTTCTCACATCACCACTACTTGTTATCACCTACCCATTAGCCACTTCACTGAAGTTCCCATTTGCTCCTTGTCTACGCACTTTATTTACCTCCTTCCAGAACTTCTTTTTATTCTCCCTAAAATTTAATGCGATACTCTCTCACCCTTTCTCATTTGCCCCTAACTTTTTCACCTCTTGCACCTTTCTCTTGAACTGCCTGTCTTTTTTTTATACATCTCCCACGCAATTGCTTTTTTCCCTGCAAAAATCGTCTAAATGCCTCTCTCTTCTCTTTCACTAATAATCTTAATTTTTCATTCTCACCACTTCACTACCCTTTCTATTCGCCCACCTCCCACGCCTTCCATGCCAAAGCATCTTTTGCGCACTAACATCACTGATTAATCCCTAAATACATCCCATTCCTCCCCTACTCCCCTTACTTCCATTGTTCTCACCTTTTTCCATTCTGTACTCAGTTCTCCTGGTAAACTTCCTCACACATGTCTCCTTCCCAAGCTCACTTATTCTCTCTACCTCTTCACCCAACATTCACTCTTCTTTTCTGAAAACCCATACAAATCTTCACCTTAGCCTCACAATTAAATGATCAGACATCCCTCCAGTTGCACCTCTCAGCACATTAACATCCAATAGTCTCATATATATATTATATATATATATATATATTATATATATATTAATATATATATATATATATATATATTTTTTTTTTTTTTTTTTTTTATACTTTGTCGCTGTCTCCCGCGTTTGCGAGGTAGCGCAAGGAAACAGACGAAAGAAATGGCCCAACCCCGCCCCCCCCATACACATGTACATGCACACGTCCACACACGCAAATATACATACCTACACAGCTTTCCATGGTTTACCCCAGACGCTTCACATGCCTTGATTCAATCCACTGACAGCACGTCAACCCTGTATACATCATGACTCCAATTCACTCTATTCCTTGCCTCCTTTCACCCTCCTGCATGTTCAGGCCCCGATCACACAAAATCTTTTTCACTCCATCTTTCCACCTCCAATTTGGTCTCCCTCTTCTCCTCGTTCCCTCCACCTCCGACACATATATCCTCTTGGTCAATCTCTCCTCACTCATTCTCTCCATGTGCCCAAACCATTTCAAAACACCCTCTTCTGCTCTCTCAACCACGCTCTTTTTATTTCCACACATCTCTCTTACCCTTACGTTACTTACTCGATCAAACCACCTCACACCACACATTGTCCTCAAACATCTCATTTCCAGCACATCCATCCTCCTGCGCACATCTCTATCCATAGCCCACGCCTCGCAACCATACAACATTGTTGGAACCACTATTCCCTCAAACATACCCATTTTCGCTTTCCGAGATAATGTTCTCGACTTCCACACATTTTTCAAGGCTCCCAAAATTTTCGCCCCCTCCCCCACCCTATGATCCACTTCCGCTTCCATGGTTCCATCCGCTGACAGATCCACTCCCAGATATCTAAAACACTTCACTTCCTCCAGTTTTTCTCCATTCAAACTCACCTCCCAATTGACTTGACCCTCACCCCTACTGTACCTAATAACCTTGCTCTTATTCACATTTACTCTCAACTTTCTTCTTTCACACACTTTACCAAACTCAGTCACCAGCTTCTGCAGTTTCTCACATGAATCAGCCACCAGCGCTGTATCATCAGCGAACAACAACTGACTCACTTCCCAAGCTCTCTCATCCCCAACAGACTTCATACTTGCCCCTCTTTCCAGGACTCTTGCATTTACCTCCCTTACAACCCCATCCATAAACAAATTAAACAACCATGGAGACATCACACACCCCTGCCGCAAACCTACATTCACTGAGAACCAATCACTTTCCTCTCTTCCTACACGTACACATGCCTTACATCCTCGATAAAAACTTTTCACTGCTTCTAACAACTTGCCTCCCACACCATTGGCGGAATGCGTGCATAGTGCCATTGTACAAAGGCAAAGGGGATAAGAGTGAGTGCTCAAATTACAGAGGTATAAGTTTGTTGAGTATTCCTGGTAAATTATATGGGAGGGTATTGATCGAGAGGGTGAAGGCATGTACAGAGCATCAGATTGGGGAAGAGCAGTGCGGTTTCAGAAGTGGTAGAGGATGTGTGGATCAGGTGTTTGCTTTGAAGAATGTATGTGAGAAATACTTAGAAAAGCAAATGGATTTGTATGTAGCATTTATGGATCTGGAGAAGGCATATGATAGAGTTGATAGAGATGCTCTGTGGAAGGTATTAAGAATATATATATATATATATACATATATATATATATATATATATATATATATATATATATATATATATATATATATATATATATATATATATATATATATATATATATATATATATATATATACATATATATATATATATATATGTATATATATATATATATATATATATATATATATATATATTTTATTTTTTTCTTATTATACTTTGTCGCTGTCTCCCGCGTTTGCGAGGTAGCGCAAGGAAACAGACGAAAGAAATGGCCCAACTCCCCCCCATACACATGTATATACATACGTCCACACACGCAAATATACATACCTACACAGCTTTCCATGTTTTACCCCAGACGCTTCACATGCCCTGCTTCAATCCACTGACAGCACGTCAACCCCGGTATACCACATCGCTCCAATTCACTCTATTCCTTGCCCTCCTTTCACCCTCCTGCATGTTCACGCCCCGATCACACAAAATCTTTTTCACTCCATCTTTCCACCTCCAATTTGGTCTCCCTCTTCTCCTTGTTCCCTTCACCTCCGACACATATATCCTCTTGGTTAGTGTTTCCTCACTCCTCTCCATGTGCCCAAACCACTTCAAAACAACCTCTTCTGCTCTCTCAACCACGCTCTTTTTATTTCCACACATCTCTCTTACCCTTACGTTACTCACTCGATGAAACCACCTCACACCACACATTGTCCTCAAACATCTCATTTCCAGCACATCCATCCTCCTGCGCACAACTCTATCCATAGCCCACGCCTCGCAACCATACAACATTGTTGGAACCACTATTCCTTCAAACATACCCATTTTTGCTCTCCGAGATAATGTTCTCGACTTCCACACATTCTTCAAGGCTCCCAGGATTTTCGCCCCCTCCCCCACCCTATGATCCACTTCCGCTTCCATGGTTCCATCCGCTGCCAGATCCACTCCCAGATATCTAAAACACTTCACTTCCTCCAGTTTTTCTCCATTCAAACTCACCTCCCAATTGACTTGACCCTCAACCCTACTGTACCTAATAACCTTGCTCTTTTTCACATTTACTCTTATCTTTCTTCTTCCACATACTTTTCCAAACTCAGTCACCAGCTTCTGCAGTTTCTCACATGAATCAGCCACCAGCGCTGTATCATCAGCGAACAACAACTGACTCACTTCCCAAGCTCTCTCATCCCCAACAGACTTCATACTTGCCCCTCTTTCCAAAACTCTTGCATTTACCTCCCTAACAACCCCATCCATAAACAAATTAAACAACCATGGAGATATATATATATATATATATATATATATATATATATATATATATATATATATATATATATATATATATATATAGAGTGAATTGGAGCGATGTGGCATACCGGGGTTGACGTGCTGTTAGTGGATTGAATCAAGGCATGTGAAGCGTCTGGGGTAAACCATGGAAAGCTGTGTAGGTATGTATATTTGCGTGTGTGGACGTATGTATATATATATATGTGTATGGGGGTGGGTTGGGCCATTTCTTTCGTCTGTTTCCTTGTGCTACCTCGCTAACGCGGGAGACAGGGACAAAGCAAAAAAAAAAAGAAATATATATAAATATATATTTATATATATATATATATATATATATATATATATATATATATATATATATATATATATATATATATATATATATATATATATATATATATATATATATATATATATATATATATATATATATATATATATATATATATATATATATATATATATATATATATATATATATATATATATATATATATATATATATATATATATATATATATATATATATATATATATATATATATATATATATATATATATATATATATATATATATATATATATATATATATATATATATATATATATATATATATATACATATATATATATATATATATATATATATACATATATATATATATATATATATATATATATATATATATATATATATATATATTTTATACATCTCCCACTCAATTGCATTCTTTCCCTGCAAAAATCGTCCAAATGCCTCTCTCTTCTCTGTCACTAATACTCTTACTTCCTCATCCCACCACTCACTACCCTTTCTAATCAACCCACCTCCCACTCTTCTCATGCCACAAGCATCTTTTGCGCAATCCATCAGTGATTCACTAAATACATCCCATTCCTCCCCCACTCCCCTTACTTCCATTGTTCTCACCTTTTTCCATTCTGTACTCAGTCTCTCCTGGTACTTCCTCACACAAGTCTCCTTCCCAAGCTCACTTACTCTCACCACCCTCTTCTCCCCAACATTCACTCTTCTTCTCTGAAAACCCATACAAATCTTCACTGGAGGTCAAGAGAAAGGTGCAAGAGGTGAAAAAAAGGGCAAATGAGAGTTGGGGTGAGAGAATATCATTAAATTTTAGGGAGAAAAAAAAGATGTTCTTAAAGGAGGTAAAGAAAGTGCGTAAGACAAGGGAGCAAATGGGAACTTCAGTGAAGGGCGCATATGGGGAGGTGATAACAAGTAGTGGTGATGTGAGAAGGAGATGGAGTGAGTATTTTGAAGGTTTGTTGAATGTGTATGATGATAGAGTGGCAGATATAGGGTGTTTTGGCCGAGGTTGTGTGCAAAGTGAGAGGGTTAGGGAAAATAATTTTGTAAACAGAGAAGAGGTAGTAAAAGCTTTGCGGAAGATGAAAGCCGGCAAGGCAGCAGGTTTGGATGGTATTGCAGTGGAATTTATTAAAAAAGGGGGTGACTGTATTGTTGACTGGGTGGTAAGGTTATCTAATGTGTGTATGACTCATGGTGAGGTGCCTGAGGATTGGCGGAATGCGTGCATAGTGCCATTGTACAAAGGCAAAGGGGATAAGAGTGAGTGCTCAAATTACAGAGGTATAAGTTTGTTGAGTATTCCTGGTAAATTACATGGGAGGGTATTGATTGAGAGGGTAAAGGCATGTACAGAGCATCAGATTGTGGAAGAGCAGTGTGGTTTCAGAAGTGGTAGAGGATGTGTGGATCAGGTGTTAGCTTTGAAGAATGTATGTGAGAAATACTTAGAAAAACAAATGGATTTGTATGTAGCATTTATGGATCTGGAGAAGGCATATGATAGAGTTGATAGAGATGCTCTGTGGAAGGTATTAAGAATATATGGCGTGGGAGGCAGGTTTTTAGAAGCAGTGAAAAGTTTTTATCGAGGATGTAAGGCATGTGTACGTGTAGGAAGAGGGGAAAGTGATTGGTTCTCAGTGAATGTAGGTTTGCGGCAGGGGTGTGTGATGTCTCCATGGTTGTTTAATTTGTTTATGGATGGGGTTGTTAGGGAGGTGAATGCAAGTGTTTTGGAAAGAGGGGCAAATATGAAGTCTGTTGGGGATGAGAGAGCTTGGGAAGTGAGTCAGTTGTTGTTCGCTGATGATACAGCGCTGGTGGTTGATTCTTGTGAGAAACTGCAGAAGCTGGTGACTGAGTTTGGTAAAGTGTGTGAAAGAAGAAACTTAAGAGTAAATGTGAATAAGAGCAAGGTTATTAGGTATAGTAGGGTTGAGGGTCAAGTCAATTGGGAGGTGAGTTTGAATGGAGAAAAACTGGAGGAAGTGAATTGTTTTAGATATCTGGGAGTGGATCTGGCAGCGGATGGAACCATGGAAGCGGAAGTGGATCATAGGGTGGGGGAGGGGGCGAAAATTCTGGGAGCCTTGAAGAATGTGTGGAAGTCGAGAACATATCTCGGAAAGCAAAAATGGGTATGTTTGAAGGAATAGTGGTTCCAACAATGTTGTATGGTTGCAAGGCGTGGGTTATGGATAGAGTTGTGCGCAGGAGGATGGATGTGCTGGAAATGAGATGTTTCAGGACAATGTGTGGTGTGAGGTGGTTTGATCGATTAAGTAACGTAAGGGTAAGGGAGATGTGTGGACATAAAAAGAGCGTGGTTGAGAGAGCAGAAGAGGGTGCTTTGAAATGGTTTGGGCACATGGAGAGAATGAGTGATGAAAGATTGACCAAGAGGATATATGTGTCGGAGGTGGAGGGAACGAGGAGAAGAGGGAGACCAAATTGGAGGTGGAAGATGGAGTGAAAAAGATTTTGTGTGATCGGGGCCTGAACATGCAGGAGGGTGAAAGGAGGGCAAGGAATAGAGTGAATTGGCTCGATGTGGTATACCGGGGTTGACGTGCTGTCAGTGGATTGAATCAGGGCATGTGAAGCGTCTGATGTAAACCATGGAAAGTTGTGTGTGGCCTTGATGTGGAAAGGGAGCTGTGGTTTCGTGCATTATTGCATGACAGCTGGAGACTGAGTGTGCACGAATGGGGCCTTTGTTAATAGATTCCACTGCAATACCATCCAAACCTGCTGCCTTGCTGGCTTTCATCTTCCGCAAAGCTTTTAATACCTCTTCTCTGTTTTCCAAATCATTTTCCCTAACCCTCTCACTTTGCACACAACCTCGACCAAAACACCCTATATCTGCCACTCTATCATCAAACACATTTAACAAACCTTCAAAATACTCACTCCATCCCCTTCTCACATCACCACTACTTGTTATCACCTCCCCATTAGCCCACTTCACTGAAGTTCCCATTTGCTCCCTTGTCTTACGCACTTTATTTACCTCCTTCCAGAACATCTTTTTATTCTCCCTAAAATTTAATGATACTCTCTCACCCCAATTCTCATTTGCCCACTTTTTCACCTCTTGCACCTTTCTCTTGACCTCCTGTCTCTTTCTTTTATACATCTCCCACTCAATTGCATTTTTTCCCTGCAAAAATCGTCTAAATGCCTCTCTCTTCTCTTTCACTAATAATCTTACTTTTTCATCTCACCACTCACTACCCTTTCTAATCAGCCCACCTCCCACGCCTCTCATGCCACAAGCATCTTTTGCGCACTACATCACTGATTCCCTAAATACATCCCATTCCTCCCCTACTCCCCTTACTTCCATTGTTCTCACCTTTTTCCATTCTGTACTCAGTCTCTCCTGGTACTTCCTCACACAAGTCTCCTTCCCAAGCTCACTTATTCTCACTACCCTCTTCACCCCAACATTCACTCTTCTTTTCTGAAAACCCATACAAATCTTCACCTTAGCCTCCACAAGATAATGATCAGACATCCCTCCAGTTGCACCTCTCAGCACATTAACATCCAAAAGTCTCTCTTTCGCGCGCCTGTCAATTAACACGTAATCCAATAATGCTCTCTGGCCATCTCTCCTACTTACATACGTATACTTATGTAAGTAGGTTTATACTTATATATATATATATATATATATATATATATATATATATATATATATATATATATATATATTTATATTATCAACAATAAACAATTTGTAAAATGATAAGTTCATGAACGCTCGTTGTAAGTTTTGGACAATCACATGTTTACCACTTGGCGTCCTAGCTTCGTCTCTTCGATGTATATTAACTGACTGTTATATTTCTCTGTTGTGTCTCCCCTGATGATGTGATTATTACACGAAAGTGCACTTGGGAACTTTTTGTGTTTCATTTTCCCCGTGGACTCATAGGAATATCTTGATCACGCGCAAAATTATGATCCTTTTCAAGATATATATATATATATATATATATATATATATATATATATATATATATATATATATATATATATATATATATATATATACGAATAAAGTGTATATGAACGCGCACCTTCATAGAACATATAAAGCTCCATCAGCCAGGATCGAACCTGGGACCCCTTGTGCAAGAGGCAGGCATTCTAACAGCTAAGCTAAGGGACTGTATGATAGGAAACAACTATTCGAAATACTAAGTACTCGATTACCCTTCGTCTCACTATGGTGAGCAACGGGGTCTCTCGGTTGTTTCCGAGCAGAACACTTAGCCAGCTGAGAGCGTTTTACCGAACCTGACTGTACAACGCGGAGTTATATGAATGCGAATAAAGTGTATATGAACGCGCACCTTCATA
Source organism: Panulirus ornatus (assembly GCF_036320965.1). Classification (NCBI taxonomy): domain Eukaryota; kingdom Metazoa; phylum Arthropoda; class Malacostraca; order Decapoda; family Palinuridae; genus Panulirus; species Panulirus ornatus. The sequence continues at coordinate 59,770,983 of NC_092226.1, forward strand.
GAACATACAAAGCTCCATCAGCCAGGATCGAACCTGGGACCCCTTGTGCAAGAGGCAGGCATGCTAACCGCTAGGCTAAGGGACTGTATAATAGGAAACAACTATTCGAAATACTAAGTACTCGAATACCCTTCGTCTCACTATGGTGAGCAACGGGGTCTATCGGTTGTTTCCGAACAGAACACATAGCCAGCTGAGAGCGTTTTACCGAACCTGACTGTACAACGCGGAGTTATATGATACGAATAAAGTGTATATGAACGCGCACCTTCATAGAACATACAAAGCTGATGATACATCGCTGGTGGCTGATTCATGTGTGAAACTGCAGAACCTGGTGACTGAGTTTGGTAAAGTGTGTGAAAGAAGAAAGTTGAGAGTAAATGTGAATGAGAGCAAGGTTATTAGGTGCAGTAGGGTTGAGGGTCAAGTCAATTGGGAGGTAAGTTTGAATGTAGAAAAACTGGAGGAAGTGAAGTGTTTTATATATCTGGGAGTGGATTTGGCAGCGGATGGAACCATAGAAGCGGAAGTGAATAATAGGATGAGAGAGGGGGCGAGAATTCTGGGAGCTTTGAATAATGTGTGGAAGTCGAGAACATTATCTCGGAAAGGAAAAATGGGTATATTTGAAGGAACAGTGGATCCAACAATGTTTTATGTTTGCCAGGCATGGGCTATGGATAGAGTTGAGTGCAGGAGGGGTGGATGTGCTGAAAATGAGATTTTTGAGGACAATATATGGTGTGAGGTGGTTTGATTGGATAAGTAATAATAGGGTAAGAGATATGTGTGGTAATAAAAAGAGTGTGGTTGAGATAGGGTGTCTTGAAATGGTTTGGTCACATGGAGAGAATGAGTGAGGAAAGATTGGCCAAGAGGATAAATATGTCAGAGGTGGAGTGAACGAGGAGAAGTGGAAGACCAAATTGGTAGTGGAAAGATGGAATGAAAAAGATTTTGAGCGATCGGGGCCTGAGCATGGAGGAGGGTGAAAGGCGTGCAAGGAATATAGTAAATTGGAAGGATGTGGTATACCGGGGTAGGCGTGCTGTCAATGGATTGAACCAGGGCCTGTGAAGCGTCTTTGATAAGCCATGGAAAGTTCTGTGGGGCCTGGATGTGGAAAGGGAACTGTGGTTTCGGTGCGTTATTACATGACAGCTAGAGAATAAATCGTAGCGCTACCTCGCACACATGAGGGGGAGGGAGTTTTTATTTCATGTGTGTCGAGGTGGCGATGTGAATGAATAAAGGCAGACAGTATGAATTATGTACATGTGTATATATGTATATGTCTGTGTGTGTATATATATGTATACGTTGAGTTGTATAGGTATGTATATTTGCGTGTATGGACGTGTATGTATATACATGTGTATGTGGGTGGGTTGGGCCATTCTTTCGTCTGCTTCTTTGCGCTACTTCGCTAACGCGGGAGACAGCGACAAAGCAAAGTAAATGAAATGCAAATATATATATATATATATATATATATATATATATATATATATATATATATATATATATATATATATATATATATATATATATATCCCTGGGGATAGGGGATTAAGAATACTTCCCACGTATTCCCTGCGTGTCGTAGACGGCGACTAAAAGGGGAGGGAGGAGGGGGGCTTTTGAAATCCTCCCCTCTCGTTTTTTTTTAATTTTCCAAAAGAAGGAACAGAGGGGGGCCGAGTGAGGATATTCCACAAAGGCCCAGTCCTCTGTTCTTAGAGCTACCTCGCTAACGCTGGAAATGGCGAATAGATTAAAAGAAAGAAAGAAATATATATATATATATATATATATATATATGTATATATATATATATATATATATATATATATATATATATATATATATATATATATATATATATATATATATATATATATATATGTATATATATATATATATATATATATATATATATATATATATATATATATATATATATATATATATATATATGTATATATATATTAGTTTCTTCTTGCATGTATATTTGCCATGTTCTGCACGAGGGAGGTAGCGTCAAGTGATAGAGACTCAGAAGGAAAAACTTCATGTGGCTCCTTGTTGTGCTCCTCTTTTGTAAAGTAATATAGGAGAGGAGGATTACCAAGCCCTCTCTCCCACTCCACTTTTTTGTCCTTTACAATACGCAGGAAATGCGTGGGTCACAACACCTAGGTGTCGCTTTTTTCATGACCCATTGGAATATGGAGTAGATATTCACATGATGAATAATTCACTTATAGTAGACTGACCAATAGATAAAGGTAATTTATCGGGAAAGTAATTGCCCATCATACCTGCATGTTAGTCCCTGAATGATTGACAGCGTGTATATAGCAATGGTTTTTCGTAACGTGAATTGAAATGTAAACAATTTTTCTCTTCTCACTTTTATATGTTCAGTTTGTTGTATATTATCTTCAGCCTAAGATAGTGCCTCTTGTGATGGTATAAGGTTGAGGGACATCTCATGAACATCTGTAGACATTCATTAGTATCTTAAGAATGATTAGCTTTCACCTTCGTAAATTTTCAGCCAAGTTTCCTTTCATGTCATCTGTCTTGCTTCATGTGCATAATTAACGTTGAAATCATCTTTTATGATGTTACAGTTTGAGGAGTACAGCAGTAAGCAGCTGCATAATAACAGGGATATACATTATTGTCTCCATAAACCAGTGACGATCTACTCCGCTATACCATTGGTGGAGGCCACACGCTCTGGGGTCACGAGCCTCACATCCCGCGGCCATGAACACCATCCACTTTACTGACAAAGGGAATGGAACCTTATATGGCTTGTGTCCTGCCAGGGTCTAGTCAACCAGGAGAGAGGCTTCCCAGCAGATCCACTGGACACAGAGAAATTATAAGAGTGTGTGGAACTGATTAAGTTCGTTCTCAGTTCTCAACAGTCTTACAGGCATATGAACAATAGGCTAGGCAGGATTCCTTAAAAGTTGTATTTTCAATCACTATCACACAAACAACGCTGATTTATTGATATATCTTAGAAAATGAATGGATGATGAATAAAAAGAAATAGGAAGATGATGTACAATCGTTAACTTTGCAACAGAGTGACACAGACATTCCGCAGCTCAAAAATTTCTTCAGTCCACCAAGTTCCCAGGTGTCACTCTAAACAACAGACCAAGCTGACAGAATCAAGTCAGAATCTTCACCAATTAAAACTTCCAACCATCCATTCCACATATTTTGTCAAGACACTTAGACTTTCATCGCATGAACCTAAGAACATTTAAACAACTTCTCACCTCTGGCTCTCCGCCTGGTTCTCTTTCGTATCCATCACTCAGAAGGGATAACTGGCATGGGTGCAGAAAGGGATTTGAAGCATCATACTACACAACCAATGAGGGAGCACTTAGTGGACTAATCCTCCCGACTCTCGAGTAATCACTTGAACCTTATCCGATAGTTCGGAAATGGACTACTTCAGCATGCGCTCCACCTTCACTCCCTGCCGCCTATTCAATCGCTCATTGTCGAGTTGCAGTTTGTTGCTGCAACCACATCAAGCCCATAAGAGATTTTACAGACCGTTACAGCCCCCTTATAAATAATCATAGCCTATATGTCAACCTCCATCTTTGTTTCTGGGAAAGAACTGTCTGTTTGATATATCCCACTCATACATCTCTATGCTAATTGTTTTGTGTTTATTTTCTATATATACTTATTTACAATATCTAACACAGAGTCAAGCCATGTATGACATATAGAAAAGGGCTACAAAGATCAAAGAATACTTCCTCATTTTTGGGCAAAATGGAATAGATAAGAAAAAATAATGATAGTGGGGCAGAATATGAAGACAATTAAACTTTTCAGCTCTTGTTTCCGCACCCTCTTCTCCACAAGTTCCTCCCACCATAAATCAATTTCAATATCTATCATGACTCAAAAGGAGCAACCGATGATCAAGAGAAAATATAAAAGCGTGTTGCAAAAAAGGACAGGAAGTGTGACTGGTGCATATGGACAGATGTTAAAACTAGTCTGGTATCGCAGTCTTAATGAAACACTAAGCTCGACCAGCATTGCTGACACGGAGGGTGTAATATAGTTCTGGGGACCACCTTAACATTTCTGTATCTGTACCCTAGTGGGCGCCTGCTGTCTACATCCTACTTAAAGAGCAGCAATATAGATTAAGTAATATATTGCAGCACACAACAATGAAGGTATCTTGATATATCAGGAAACAACATTACACTTTACATCAGTACACATCGTTTAATACATCATGGGAAGTAAATGTCCAACAACACATTATAGTAATCATAGTTTGTACGTCAGAAAAAGTAGATGGAATTTGAAGATTAATGAAGGAAATGGTGAAAAGAAAATTCAATTCAATGTTCAATAATCATAACAACAGGACATTAATCTCTTCTATAAGTTTAGAAGAAGTAGCACCTCTTCATGGTCAGTGAAGATAAGTCATGCACCTTACAGTCTATCACTGATTGGAATGGAATGTCTAATCCTAGGGAAGCCAGAACTCCGGGACATGTGTCTTTGTGGCTGGAGGACACCAGATTTAATCATTACGCTCACACAACTTATTAGGCAGTGTAGCAGGATAGCAGTCCCATCGGGCTGGGAACTGGACGCCTCTGCTGATTGCCAGCCTGCGGAGTTGGGGACCTAGATCAATAGACATAATTCCCCCAGAAGTTGCATTTCTGTTTGTGTTTGATCCATCCCACATCACTGGAAATAGAGTTGATAATATAATAATTTATAGATGAACAGATAGAATATATTTCTCATATATTTATTCTAAATAGATTAGTTCTTGTAAAAGCAAGACTGTAACTTCTTACTGTAGATTACCCTAATTCTATATGATTCTCCTGCAAGAAACTTTTTAAAGCTCTCTTACATGCGTATTCGAAACAGTTTACCTAGAGCATTTCATGTGATAGAGACCTGTGTTTGTATTTAACAATGTCTAGCGTGGTGACCTATGTCCATCAGGTGAAGGCTCCTGTAAAACACATTTCGTCAGGTTGTGGCAGCCGAGTGAACTAGACTCACATGCAGAAGAGAACCAATTGATAGTTACCAGCTCCTTCATTACGTCAGTTAAGGAGAAACATATGTCGGTTTATATGATGAGTATGTACATCCTTGTGAGACACCCTGATTACCACAGTGTTATGACGTCCATCACACCAAAGACAGATAACATTTCGTTCAGACACTCGTCTGATGAAGAGTCGAATTAACTTTTGTCCAAAAAAATTCTTCACGATGATTTATTTCGCCATATTTGCCCAGCTTAAAAACTGGTCGTACTTTTCCAATTTCGCGCTAATGCGAAATAATCCTTGTTTTCCTGGAGAGACTACGAAATGAAAAAGAGGGTTCATATTTTGGAGTGTTTTTGTAAATAATGCTTCGTTATAGTAGTTTCGACTCAGTTCACGTGAAGAATTGGTAAGAAAACTAGTTTGGTAATTTGAGCAGAAAAAAGTTAAGTACAGAAATAGCCTCAAAGAATGAGAAGGGCCTCTCTAATGGAGGCTAAGAGGATTCGGTATGCAAATTAGATCCATTCTGTTAAGAATAATATATGTGCAGGTGAAGGTAGCAATATCTTGGAGGAGCTATTGAATGTTATGGTTGCTGGAAAAACAAGCAAATTTTGAGATGAGACTTGAAAATGACAGCGTCACACGCAGAGTCAAATACGAAGCAGTGAATATGGCATGGCGCCTGAAGTAAAGTATTGTATGACGTCTGAAGTAAAGTATTGCATGGTGCCTGGAGTAAAGTAGGATACGGTGCCTGAGGTAAAGTATGATATGGTGTCTTGGGTAGAATAGGGAATGGTGCTTGTAGTAAAGTATGGTATGGTGAATAAAGTAGAGTTCGTAACTTGGAGTAAAAAGGATATCATACCTGTAATTAAGTACAGTATGTAACCAAGAATGAAGTAGGGTATGTTGCCTGGATATCTTTTTTTAAGTATGGTATGGTGTCTGGTGTAAAGTATGGTATGGTGCCTGGTGTAAAGTATGGATGGTATGGTGCCTTGAATGAAGTGTTGTATGGTATCTAGAAGAAAGTAAGACATGGCACCTGGAGTAAAGCGTGGTATGGTACCTGACGTAATGTATGTTGCGGTGCCATAAGTAAATTTACGTATGGTGCCTGTAGAAAAATGTGCCCAGAGAAAAGTATGGTGTGGCTTCTCTAGTAAAGTGTTGTATTGTACCTTGGGTTAAGTATGGTATGGTGCATGGAGTAACGTTTGGTATGATGCCTATTGTAACGTATGGTTTGGTGCCTGGAGTAACGTTTGGTATGATGCCTATGGTAACGTATGGTATGTTATCTGTGGTAAAGTATGATATGGTGCACAGCATAGTCTTCCAAGTACTCTCTCAGTTCTCGGTGGACAAGATGAATAGCTGAGGAATATATGCCTCAGAGCAAGCATCAATGCTTGCATGACATTTTCAAAGCTTTCTTCGAGTCAAGACATTTCCTTTCGCTTGGAGACACCCCTTGTTGTACCCCATCCTAAGAAAGAGGTAGTGCTAACCCTATCAAATATTGCCACAATCTTTATTTCCTAAGTCTTTGAAACTTACCTAAACCCCCATTTTCTCAAACACTTAGAATCCCTTCCCCCCGGATCACTAGCGTTAAGTCCTTCCCAAGGTCACTCACTTTCACCACTCTCTTTTCACCCATACCATTTCCTCTTTTCCGAAAACCTCTACTTCACTAGATGATAATCACAGTCCACTCTAACCCTTTTAACACATTCGCATCGAAAGTCTCCCTTTTTTGCACGCCTGTTAAGTATTACAGAATCTAATGTTGTCCGCTGACCACCTATCCCATTTATATACGATAATTTGTATGTACCCCTGTTTTAAACAATATATTCCTAGTCACAAGCCCTTTAACAGCACATAGTTCCACCAGCTTTTCACACTTTCAATTCATGTTATTGAATAATCCATGCCCCAATAATCATACCCTCGATCGCCATATCATTCACCTTCGATTTAATCACCCATCACTATTACCCTGTCTCTTGCAACAAAATAGCTAGCATACTCAGTTAGCTGCTCAAAAAAGACTTGCCACTCATGAACTTTCCTCTCATGACCAAGAGCATAAAACATTTCTTATTACCCATTTTTCGCAATCCAATTTGTTTTTACCCACATCAGTCTGGAGCGTCATTCCTTACACTTTTTCTCACTCTCTCCAACAGTAGTGTTACCCTTTCTGTAGCTTTTGCCCTCTTACCAACACTTGAATTTACTCATAAGACATTTCCAAACCATTCTTCTAATTTGCCAAGTCAGTTTTCGTTCACTCAGAGAGAAAACATCCAGATTCTTTTCCTCAAACATACCACCTACCTCTCCTTTCTTCTCATCTTCTGACATCCACACGCATTCGGACACCCCAGTCTGAGCCTTCGATGAGGAAGGGAATCTCCGCTTGGCTTTTTCTTCTGCTCCATCAATTAGAAATGGCAATACAAGAAGCGAGAACATTCTAGCCCTCTGCTGGTTATAGTGCTGGGTGATTTGAATGCAAAAGTGGCATTTCAGGGTATAATTGGTGTACATGGGATATTCAGTATTATAAATTGAAGGTGAAGAGATTGTGGATTTGTGTGCTGAAAGAAGACTGGTGAATGGGAATACCTGCTTTTAAAAAAAGAGATATACATGAGTATAACGTATGTTGCTAGGAGAGATGGTCAAAGGGCATTATTGGATTACGTGTTAATTGATAGGAGGGAAAAAAAAGAGACTTTTGTATGTTAATGTGTTGAGAAGAGTAGTTGGAGGGATGTCTGATCACAGTCTTGTGGAGGCGAAGGTGAAGATTTATAGAGGTTTTCAAAAAGAAATGAGAGAATGTTAGGGAGAAGAGTGGTGAGAGTGAATAAGTACTAGAAGAAATTAAATGTAGAATGGTAGAAGGTAAGAGCAAATGACGGAAAGGGAAGGGTATTTTAGAAAAGGTAGTGAGTGGTGCGATGAAGAAGTAGAGTTTTCGATGCAAAAAGAAAAGAGGCGTTTGAACGATACTTGCAAGGAAGGAGTACAAATTACTAGGAGATGTAAAAAGAAAGCGGCAGATCAACAGATAAGTGCAAGAGTTGAAACGAGGGCTAATGAGAGTGGGGTTGAGAGAGTATGATTAAATCATAGGGAGAATAGAAAGATGTTTTGGAAGGAGGTGAATAGAGTAGGTAAAACAAGAAAACAAATGGGAAAATCGGTGAAGGATACAATTACGGAAGAAATAACAGGTAGTGATGAAGAGAGTAGGAGATGGAGTGAGTATTCTGAAGGTTTGTTGAATGTGTTTGATGATAGAGTAGAAGATATAGGTTGTTTTGGTCGGGGTAGTATGCAAAGAGAAACGGGTCAAGGAGAATGGTTTTGTTAAGAGAAAAGGGGTAGTTAAAGCTTTGCGGAGGAAAAAAGCCGGCAAGGCGGCGGGGTTTGGATGCTATTTCAATGGAATTTATTAGAAAAGGAGGTAACTATGTTGTTCATTGGTTTATAACAATATTCAGTGGATGTATGAACCATGGTGAGGTGCGTAAGGATTAGCGGAATAATGCATAGTGCATAGTGCCATTGTACGTTGGTAAAGGGATAAAGGTGAGTGTTCAAAATACAGAGTCATAAGTTTGTTGATTATTCGTGGGAGATTATATCAAAATTTATTAGCTGAGAGAGTGAAGTTATGGACAGAGCATTAGAATGGGGAAGAGCAGTGTGGTGTCAGAGGTGGTGGAGGATGTGTGGATCTGGTGTTTGCTTTGAAGAAGGTGTGTGAGAAATACTTAGAAAAAAACATAGATTTTTATGTAACATTTATGGATCTAGAGGAGGCACATGATAGGGTTCATAGAGATGCTTTGTGGAAGGTCTTACGAGTATATGATTTCATATTCCTATGAGTCCACGGGTAAAATGAAACACGAAAAGTTCCCAAGTGTACTTTCGTGTAATAATCACATCATCAGGGGAGACAGAGGAGAGAAATATAAGTCAGTTGATATACTGTGTCTCCCCTGATGATGTGATTATTACACGAAAGTGCACTTGGGAACTTTTCGTGTTTCATTTTCCCCGTGGACTCATAGGAATAACTTGATCTCGCGCAAAATTGTGATCATTTCCAACATGATTTCATATATATGATATATATATATACATATATATGTATATATATATATATATATATATATATATATATATATATATATATATATATATATATATATATATATATATATATATATATATATATATATATATATATATATATATATATATATATATATTCTTTCTTTTTCTTTTAAACTATCCGCCATCTCCCGCATTAGCGAGGTAGCGTTAAGAACAAAGGACTGGGCCTTTGTGGAATATCCTCACCTGGCCCCCCTCTGCTCCTTCTTTTGGAAAATAAAAAAAAAAAAAAAAAACGAGAGGGGAGGATTTCCAGCCTCCCGCTCCCTCCCCTTTTAGTCGCCTTCTACGACACGCAGGGAATACGTGGGAAGTATTCTTCATCCCCTATCCCCAGGGATAATGTATATATATATATATATATTTTTTTTTTTTCAAACTATTCGCCATTTCCCCGCATTAGCGAGGTAGCGTTAAGAACAGAGGCCTGGGCCTTTGAGGGAATACCCTCACCTGGCCCAATTCTCTGTTCCTTCTTTTGGAAAATTAAAAAAAATGAGAGGGAAGGATTTCCAGCCCCCCGCTCCCTCCCCTTTTAGTCGCCTTCTACGACACGCAGGGAATACGTGGGAAGTATTCTTCATCCCCTATCCCCAGGGATAATGTATATATATATATATATATTTTTTTTTTTTTCAAACTATTCGCCATTTCCCCGCATTAGCGAGGTAGCGTTAAGAACAGAGGCCTGGGCCTTTGAGGGAATACCCTCACCTGGCCCAATTCTCTGTTCCTTCTTTTGGAAAATTAAAAAAAATGAGAGGGAAGGATTTCCAGCCCCCCGCTCCCTCCCCTTTTAGTCGCCTTCTACGACACGCAGGGAATACGTGGGAAGTATTCTTTCTCCCCTATCCCCAGGGTTAATATATATATATATATATATATATATATATATATATATATATATATATATATATATATATATATATATATATATATATATATATATATATATATATATTTTTTTTTTTTTTTTTTTATACTTTGTCGCTGTCTCCCGCGTTTGCGAGGTAGCGCAAGGAAACAGACGAAAGAAATGGCCCCCCCCCCCATACACATGTACATACACACGTCCACACACGCAAATATACATACCTACACAGCTTTCCATGGTTTACCCCAGACGCTTCACATGCCTTGATTCAATCCACTGACAGCACGTCAACCCCTGTATACCACATCGCTCCAATTCACTCTATTCCTTGCCCTCCTTTCACCCTCCTGCATGTTCAGGCCCCGATCACACAAAATCTTTTTCACTCCATCTTTCCACCTCCAATTTGGTCTCCCTCTTCTCCTCGTTCCCTCCACCTTCGACACATATATCCTCTTGGTCAATCTTTCCTCACTCATTCTCTCCATGTGCCCAAACCATTTCAAAACACCCTCTTCTGCTCTCTCAACCACGCTCTTTTTATTTCCACACATCTCTCTTACCCTTACGTTACTTACTCGATCAAACCACCTCACACCACACATTGTCCTCAAACATCTCATTTCCAGCACATCCATCCTCCTGCGCACAACTCTATCCATAGCCCACGTCTCGCAACCATACAACATTGTTGGAACCACTATTCCTTCAAACATATCCATTTTTGCTTTCCGAGATAATGTTCTCGACTTCCAAACATTTTTCAAGGCTCCCAAATTTTCGCCCCCTCCCCCACCCTATGATCCACTTCCGCTTCCATGGTTCCATCCGCTGACAGATCCACTCCCAGATATCTAAAACACTTCACTTCCTCCAGTTTTTCTCCATTCAAACTCACCTCCCAATTGACTTGACCCTCAACCCTACTGTACCTAATAACCTTCCTCTTATTCACATTTACTCTTAACTTTCTTCTTCCACACACTTTACCAAACTCAGTCACCAGCTTCTGCAGTTTCTCACATGAATCAGCCACCAGCGATATATCATCAGCGAACAACAGTGACTCACTTCCCAAGCTCTCTCATCGACAACAGACTGTATACTTGCCCCTCTTTCCAAAACTCTTGCATTCACCTCCCTAACAATCCCATCCATAGAAAAAATTAAACAACCATGGAGACGTCACGCACCCCTACCGCAAACCAACATTCACTGAGAATAAATCACTTTCATCTCTTCCTACACGTATACATGCCTTACATCCTCGATAAAAACTTTTCACTACTTCAGACAACTTATCTCCCACACCATGAATTCTTAATACCTTACACAGAGCATCTCTATCAACTCTATCATATGCCTTTTCCATATCCATAAATGCTACATATAAATCCATATGCTTTTCTAAGTATTTCTAACATACATTCTTCAAAGCAAACACCTGATCCACACTTCCTCTACCACTACTGAAACCACACTGCTCTTTCCCAGTGTAATGCTCTGTACATGCCTTCACCCTCTCAATCAATAGCCTCATATATAGTTTCCCAGGAATACTCAACAAACTTAAACCTCTGTAATTTGAGCACGACTTTCATCCCCTTTGCCTTTGTACAATGGCACTATGCAAGCATTCCGCCAATCCTCAGGTACCTCACAATGAATCATACATACATTAAATAACCTTACCATCCAGTGTACAAGATAGTCATCCACTTTTTTAATAAATTCCACTGGAATACCATCCAAACCCGCTGCTTCGCTGCTTTGCCAGCTTTCATCTTCCGGAAAGCTTTTACTACCTCTTCTCTGTTTACCAAATCATTCTTCCTAACTTGTCTCTTTGGACAGCACCTCGACCAAAACACCCTATATCTGCCACTCTATCATCAAACACATTCAACAAACCTTCAAAATACTCACTCCATCTCCTCATATCACCACTACTTATTATCACCTCCCCATTAGACCCCTTCACTGAGGTTCCCATTTGTTCCCTTGTTTTACGCACTAAATTTACCTCCTTCCAAAACATCTTTTTATTCTCCCAAAGATTTAATGATACTCTCTCACCCCAACTCTCATTTGCCCTCTTTTTCACCGCCTGCACTTTTCTCTTGACCTTATGCCTCTTTCTTATCATAAATCTCCCAGTCATTTACATTATTTCCCAGGAAAAATCGTCCAAATGCCTCTCTCTTCTCTTTCACTAATAATCTTACTTTTTTATCCCACCACTTACAACCCTTTCTAATCTTCCCACCTCCCACGCTTCTCATGCTACAAGCATCTGTTGCGCAAGCCATCACTGCTTCCCTAAATACATCCCATTCCTCCCCCACTCCCCTTATTTCCTCTGTTCTCACCCTTTTCCATTCTGTAATCAGTCTCTCCTGGTACTTCTTCACACAAGTTTCCTTCCCTAGTTCACTTACTCTCACAACTCTCTTCACTCCAACATTTTTTTTCTGAATTTGCATTATTTCCTTGCAAATATCGTCCAAGTGACCCTCTTGTCTCTCTCACTAACTTTTGGATGTTAATGTGCTGATAGTACAACTGGAGGGATGTCTGATATCTTGTGGAGGCGAAGGTGAAGATTTTTAGAGGTTTTCAAAACAGACGAAACAATGTTGAGGAGAAGAGAGTGGTGACAGGAAGTAAGTTTGGGAAGGAGACTTGTGTGAGAAAGTACCAGGAGAGATTGTGTGTAGAATGGCAAAAGGTGAGAGTAAATGATGTGAGGGGGAGTGGGAGAGGAATGGGTTGCATCTAGAGAAGCAGTGATGGTTTGTGCAAAAATTGTGGCATAAGAAAGGTGGGAAAGGTGGGCGGATTAGAAATGGTAGTGAGTGGTGGGTTGAAGAAGTATAGTTCTTAGTGAAAGAGAAAAGAGAGGCGTTTGGACGATAGTTACAAGGAAGGAGTGCAGATGACTGGGAAATGTATAAAAGAAAGCGACAGGAGGCTAAGACGAAGGTGCAATGATTGGGAAAAGAGGGTAAATGAGAGTTGAGGTAAGAGAGTATCATCATACTTTAGAGAGGATAAAAAGACGAGAAAACAAATAGGGGCATCGGTGAAGGGGGCAACGGGGGAAGTAATAACAGGTGGTGATGAATTAAGTAGATGGGGTGAGTATTTTTGAAGGTTTGTTGAATGTGTTTGATGATACGTTGGCAGATGTAAGGTGTTTTGTTCGAGGTGGTGTGGAAAGTAGAAGAGTCAGGCGGAATGGTTTGGTTAAGAGAGTAGAGGTAGTCAAAGCTTTGTGGAAGATAAAATCCAGCAAGGCGGCGGGTTTTTAGGGTATTGCAGTAGAATTCAGTAAGAAAGGGGGTGACTGTGTTGTTGATTGGTTGGTGAAGGTACTAAGTGTATGTATGGATCATGGCAAAGTACCTGAGCATTGGCAGAATGCATGCATATTGCCATTGTACAAAGGCAAAGGGGATAAAGGTGAGTATTCAGACGACAGAGGCATTGTTTGTTGAGTATTCCTGGGATATTATATTGAGAGGGTGAATGCTTATACAGAGCATCAGATTGGAGAAGAGCAGTGTGGTTTCAGAAGTGGTAGAGGATGTGTGGATCAGGTGTTTGCGTTGAAGAATGCGTGTGATAAATACTTAGAAAAACAGATGGATTTGTATGTGGCATTTATGGATCTGGAGAAGGCATGATAGGATTGATTTAGATGCTTTATGGAAGGTCTTAAGAGTATATGGTGTGGGAGGTAAGTTGCAACAGCAGTGAAAAGTTTTTACCAGTAACATAAGGCATGTGTATGAGTAGGAAGAGAGGAGAGTGATTGGTTCCCAGTGATGGTCGCTCTACGGCAAGGGGTGTGTGATGTCCCTTTGGTTGTCTAGAAATTTGTTAATAGCTGAGTAAAAGGTAAAAGCAAGAGTTCTGCAGAGAGGGGCGAGTATGTAGTCAGTTGAGGATGAGAGGGACTGGAAAGGGCGTCAGCTATTGTTCGCCGATGCAACAGCTCTGGTGGCTGATTCGAGTGAGAAACTGCAGAAGCTGGTGACTGAGTTTGGAAAAGTGTGTGAAAGGAGAAAGTTGAGAGTAAATGTGAATAAGAGCTCTGGGGTTGAGGGACAAGTAATTTCAGAAATATTGGAGAAAGTGAAGTGTTTTAGATATCGTGGAGTAGACATAGCAGCGGATGGAACCATGGAAGCGGAAGTGGGTGACAGAGAAGGGGAGGGAACGAAAGTTTTGGGAGCGATGAAGAGTGTGTGGAAGGAGAGAACGTTATCTCATAGAGGAAGAACGGGTATGTTTGAAGGATTAGTAGTTCCAACAATCTTATAGCGTTGTGAGGCATGTGCGGAGGAGAGTTGATGTGTCGGAAATGAAATGTTTGAGGACATTATGTGGTGTGAGGTGGTTTGATCGAGTAAGTGATGAAAGGGTGAGAGAGATGTGTGGGAATACAACGTGTGGTTGAGAAATCAGAAGAGTGTGTGTTGAAATAGTTTGGACACATGGAGAGAATGAGTGAGGAAAGATTGACAATGAGTAGATATATGTGCCAGAGGTGGAGGAAAGAAGAAGCTGGAGGCCAAATTGGAGATGGAAGATTGGAGTGAAAAAGATTTTGAGCGATCGGAGCCTAAACATACAGGAGTGTGAGAGGCTTGCAAGGAATAGAGTGAATTGGAACGATGTGGTATACCGTGGTCGACGTGCTGTCAGTGGACTGAACCGGGACATGTGAAACGTCTCAGGTAAAGCATAGAAAGATCTATGAGGCCTGGATATGGATAAAGATCAATGGTTACGGTGCATAACACATGACAACTAGAGACTGAGTGTGAACGAATGTGCAACTGACTGGGAGATGTATAAAAGAAAGCGGCAGGAGGCTAAGATGAAGGTGCAATGATTGAAAAAAGAGGGAAAATGAGAGTTGGGGTAAGAGAGTATCATCAAACTTTAGGGAGGATAAAAAGACGAGAAAACAAATGGGGGCATCGGTGAAGGAGGCAACGGGGGAAGTGATAACAGGTGGTGATGAATTAAGTAGATGGAGTGAGTATTTTTGAAGGTTTGTTGAATGTGTTTGATGATACGCTGGCAGATGTAAGGTGTTTTGTTCGAGGTGGTGTGCGAAGTAAGAGAGTCAGGCGGAATGGTTTGGTTAAGAGAGTAGAGGTAGTCAAAGCTTTGTGGAAGATAAAATCCAGCAAGGCGGCGGTTTGTAGGGTATTGCAGTAGAATTCAGTTAGTAAGGAAGTCTCTGTGTTGTTCATTGGTTGGTAAAGGTACTAAGTGTATGTATGGATCATGGCAAAGTACCTGAGTATTGGCAGAATGCATGCATAATGCCATTGTACAAAGGCAAAAGGGATAAAGGTGAGTATTCAAACGACAGAGGCATTGTTTGTTGAGTATTCCTGGGATATTATATTGAGAGGGTGAATGCATGTACAGAGCATCAGATTGGGGAAGAGCAGCGTGGTTTCAGAAGTGGTAGAGGATGTGTGGATCAAGTGTTTGCGTTGAAGAATGCGTGTGATAAATACTGAGAGAAACAGATGGATTTGTATGTGGCATTTATAGATCTGGAGAGGGCAAGTGATAGGGTTGATTTAGATGCTTTGTGGAAGGGCTTAAGAGTATATGGTGTGGGAGGTAAGTTGCAAGAAGCAGTGAAAAGTTTTTACCAGTGACATAAGACATGTGTATGAGTAGGAAGAGAGGAGAGTGATTGGTTTCCAGTGAAGGTCGCTCTGCGGCAAGAGGTGTGTGATGTCCCTTTGGTTGTCTAGAAATTTGTTAATAGCTGGGGCGGTTAGGGAGATAAATGCAAGCGTTCTGGAGAGAGGGGCGAGTATGTAGTCTGTTGGGGATGAGAGGGCCTGGAAAGGGAGTCTGCTGTTGTTCGCCGATGCTACAGCTCTGGTTGCTGATTCGAGTGAGAAATTGCAGAAGGAGGTGACTGAGTTTGGAAAAGTGTATGAAAAGACAATGTTGAGAGTAAATGTGAATAAGAACTCTGGGGTTGAGGGACAAGTAGATTGGGATGAATTCTTGAACTGAGAAATATTGGAGGAAGTGAAGTGTTTTAGATATCGTAGAGTAGACATAGCAGCGAGTGGAACCATCGAAGCGGAAGTGAGTCGCAGAGAAGGGAGGGAGCGAAAGTTTTGGGAGCGATGAAAAGCGTGCAGAAGGAGAGAACTTTATCTCGGAGAGCAAAAACGGGTATGTTTGAAGGAATAGTGGTTCCAACAATCTTATAGCGTTGTGAGGCATGTACGGAGGAGGGTTGATGTGTCGGAAATGAAATGTTTGAGGACATTATGTGGTGTGAAGTGGTTTGATCGAGTAAGTGATGGAAGGGTAAGAGAGATGTGTGGGAATACAATGTGTGGTTGAGAAATCAGAAGAGGGTGTGTTGAAATGGTTTGGACACATGGAGGGAATGAGTGAGGAAAGATTGACAATGAGTGGGTATATGTGCCAGAGGTGGAGGAAAGAAGGAAAAGGTGGAGGCCAAATTGGAGATGGAAGAATGGAGTGAAAAAGATTTTGAGCGATCGTAGCCTAAACATACAGGAGGGTGAGAGGCGTGCATGGAATAGAGTGATTTGGAACGATATGGTATACCGGAGTCGACGTGCTGTCAATGGACTGAGCCGGGACATGTGAAACGTCTCAGGTAAAGCATGGAAAGATCTGTGAGGCCTGGATATGGATAATGAGCAATGGTTACGGTGCATAACACATGACAACTAGAGACTGAGTGTGAACGAATGTGGCCTTGTAAGTTTTCCTGGCACTACCTCGCTGAAGCATGGGGTAGTGATGCTGTTTCCTGTGGGGCAGGGTAGCGCCAATGATGGATGAAGGCAAGCATATATGAATATGTACCCGAGGCCATAATTCCCTCGACGCCTTTGGTGAAACATGGCATCTGGCAGACATTGTAAACGTATAGTAATCGTAGTTTTCATTCACGGTTCCGAAAGTATAAGTAAAGGACAATGTTATTGGTTCATTGTTGTTGAACGCTATTTGTGTATTCACAAAAAACACCACAGTTAAGAATTTGTTAACATTCAGTTAATCAATTCGAAACCTTCATAAACAGCGTGTGTAATACTGACGTATCGAATATACTGAGGCATAGATATAATGCTTTGAAAATGAATATCAGACACAAAAGACTGCAAGAATAGCGGACGAAATACTGTGACAATTCGTGAGGAAATACGACGATATATGTGAAACTCTGGCATAAGAAATGATCTATCTACCATCTACCTATAACCGGGGGCTATATGAAGTAAAACTTGTATTCATCCCAGTATTGTGTGTTGATTCCCTGCTTGTAAAAGAAAAAAAAAAGGCAACGCTGGATACGTAACAGAATATTTGCTTAACTATGGAAAACAGGAGGAGGCAGACGATCTTGGTGGGGGACCGGTGTGGAAAACAGAGGCGTAGCGTAAGTGACGAGGGTGGGGAGAGCTCTGTATTGGGTACAGTTAATATAGTGATAGCTGATCGTAATAACATTGCAGTTTTTTAAATCTGTAGGTGCCACAAACAAGCAGACCATACGAATTTGAAATGGACGTATATGAAACAGATGATTACAAGCACTTTGAGAGACACGAGAGAGAGAAATTAGGAAGAGGGAATGGGGAAATGCTGTCAGGTTTTACGCCGGTGATAACCCTAAGCAAAAAAAACCACCCTCGCGATACATGCTCAGATGGATGAGATCAAGCAGTAATAAATATATAAAAGATACTATCACATGGATATAACACTATATTCCTGAAACCAGTGACAGACAATTCAACTAACATAGTATAACGTAATGAGTAATCAAAATTTGAAAGTAGGAACTCCTCCCTAATAGCAGGCTAGTTGAATGTCATGATGATCAGTAGGTAATAAATGTATGACCTTTGTCACTGTTATGATATGCTAGCACTGCAGCAGGCAAGTCACACATATTATAGTACGTCACAAGAAATGACCTCAAAATCGGATGTAGACTAATTCTTGGTTGTCACTGTCCTGGTGTATTTACTGACGTTGTTGTAACATTGTAGCTAATCTTTAGATCAGGCGATAAGATGACTTCACGTGAAGAAGACGCAATATATCCATAATGAATGTTAAGTGATAAAGTACAGTATGTAATTCATACGTCACAATACGTCACAATATTGTTGGGAAATCTGTATTATTGGATGAAGGAAACGAATGCAGAGTTGTCTACCATATCATTACATACAAACTATTGTGGACACACATCACTACATTCATCTGGTAAGTTACTAATACCACATATTATGAGATACTATTGATACGTAGATCAGATCACAGTGACACATTAGTAACATATAAAAACATCGAATATCTAACTACAAACACAAACTAAAATATTGATACTCTGCCCATCATCTTTCATGGTCAATCACACTCTGTAAACATTTTGGCACTGATTACACCAGTCGTCTGACTATATGTGGCTTTCTCCTAAATGCCTCCAACTCCTAAATTGTGTGCTGTAGAAAGGCTTGTGAAGTTCTCTCTGCACCAGGTTCCCAAGTATTCACTCTATTTGCCCATAAATTTCTAAAGGGATTGCAATTACAGGCTTTACTTGGCCAGTCTAATAGTTGGATACCTTGATGTTCAGCGAACCAGCCGTGTGGATTGGGGATCGGTCATACATATTCCCGCAACGACGGTAGTATAACTTCCTCGAGAATTTCTTGGTATTGTTCAGCTATGAACCGTCCATGTGTACGAGTGATTTCTCCAGCGCCGTGCATGAACATCCACCCTGAAACATTACACGTCCCATGACCACTTCTCACAATTGTGTATATATTTTCACGCTCATATCTTATATAAAATCATTTTGCCGCCAACGATGTTGTTTACCATGAGTTGTTGAAGAAAATGTCTTTCCGTCACTAAATATGACACGTCCCTAGAAGTCCATATCGCTGTTGATGTGCTGCCTTACAATGGTGCGTCGTCCTTCACGATGCCTGTCAGTTAGTGTTTCTTTATTAGCAGTTATTCTATAGCAACTTCATGCAGTCGTCGTTGTACTGTTCCTGCTGAAACATTGATGTGCAAATTAACAGTAATGACAATAGCATTTTGGAAATGGTCTCCGTCAGAAGCATATCTGATGACCTAACGTGCAGTTGTCGCACGTGGTCGTCCTGTTCTCTGATAATCACGTACACTGCCTTCTTCTTGCCGTAATCACAGGTACATCGACTGTGTCTCTGGTAATTCCCAATTCTCTTGATATTTCTGTTGGTGAATTGCCATTTTCACCCATGTCAATAATTCTTCCTCCGATTGTTACTTGGTTGCGATAATAGTCGTTCATCTTGTATTGGCTAACACTTTATCAAGACGAGAGTCACTCTGATGTATCCCGTCCTGCTGTGGAGTGATAAGTCACTCGTTGCTCACCCCAACAAATCCTGAAACCTCGCATATGTTGCCTGTTGATACCTGAATAACGCACACTAATTCGTGTATTTTGTACTATGATATCTTACCCAGGAATAGTCATATACATATGATATAGATGAAATTTGTTTTGTAATAACTCTCTTATCATTCATGAACAATGCTAAGCCAGTTCAGTGGTTTTCAATAGTACAGCTGCCAGGTATTGACCCGTCTTTAACTCACAAATGGACACAACGTAGATATTCCTCACGTAGTATGTCAGCATAATCATGATGAAAGAGATATTATATTGTTGGATCTAAGTAAACCAAAGCAGTAATATAGTCCACTCATTCTCCATTTTTACGAGATGTTATGCATATTGGCAAACATATGATGAACATACAAAATAAATGCATTTCTTTAATGATCATGACGATTTTCATATTGACGCGTAATTGCATTTTTATTTTCCATTACTCCGAACCTTGAATTTTTATTTTCCATTACTCCGAACCTCTGTGACTTGGATAGGCTTGGTCATACTGTGCTTAAGGATACATCCAGTGAACATGAGAGACAATTACGTAATGTGTGTGTCTCATAAATTATACTAGCTTTCGTTCCCCGTTAAATTTGTCTTGCCCTCCTTACCCTCGTCACTACGCCATGCCTCCGTCACGTATGAAGCGTTGCCTTTCTTTTTTTCTACAAACGGAATTAACACACAATACAGGGATGAATACAAGCTTTACTTTATATATCGTCCGGCTATAGCTAGATAGTAGATAGATAATTTCTTATGTCAAAGTTTCACATATATCGTCATATTCCCTTACGAACTGTCACATTATATCGCTCGCTATTCTTGTAGTTTTGTGTCTAATGTTTATTTATATGGCATTACAAATATGCTTCAGTATATTCGATGCGTTAGTATTATGTACAATGTTTATAAAGGTTTCGAACTGATTACCTGAATGTTGACAAATTCGTAGCTGTGTTGTATGAAAATACAAAAAGAGTGTTCAGCAGCAATGAACCAATAACGTTATGGCTTACATAAGTTTTCGGAACCGAGAATGAACAGTATGATTACTATATGTTTACAATGTCTGCCAGATATCCAGGTTTCACCAATGGTCTCCAGATAATTTTTAAGTTCCTGATAAAGATATTCTTTCTAGTATTATTGTTCCTGAAGGCAACATTTGAATTAAAGGATTTAAGCAACATGGGAAGTGAAGTAAGATATTTATTGCCTTCAGCAACAATATTACTATAAAGAATGTCAATGAGGGACTCACTAGAAAAATCTCCTGGACACATCTATAAAGTGCCACGTAGAAATTGTGATAAGTTTTATGTTGGGCAGACTGGTAAGGATCTTTCAGTCAGACTTAAGCAACATAAATATAGAAAAAGAACGGAACAAGAATCAAATGCCTTGTTTGATTACGTTAATAACTATGATCATTGCAATGACTGGAGTAATGCCATCTCAGTTATTAGCTCCAACTCCAGTACCACCAGAAATATCAATGAATCTTCTATTATTGAATGCACAAAGAATTATGATCTTGATGTTAGCGATGGTCTGTACAATTTGAATAACTTTCTTGTTGATAAAATTTGTAAACAATTCACCTTCTGGTCCACATAATAAGTTTATGAAACGCTCGTTGTCTGTCTTCGATAATCGCATGTTCAGCAAATGGCGTCCTATCTACGTCTCTTCGTTATATATCAACTGACTATTATATTACTCTCTTGTGTCTCCCCCTGATAAAGTGATTATTACACGAAAGTGCACCTTCGAACTTATCGTGTTTCATTTTCCCCGTGGACTCATAAGAATATACTTGATCACGAGTAAAATTGTGAATATTATCATATATATATATATATATATATATATATATATATATATATATATATATATATATATATTTTTTTTTTTTTTTTTTTTTCATACTATTCGCCATTTCCCGCGATAGCGAGGTAGCGTTAAGAACAGAGGACTGGGCCTTTGAGGGAATATCCTCACCTGGCCCCCTTCTCTGTTCCTTCTTTTGGAAAAAAAAAAAAAAAAAACACGAGAGGGGAGGATTTCCAGCCCCCCGCTCCCTTCCCTTTTAGTCGCCTTCTACGACACGCAGGGAATACGTGGGAAGTATTCTTTCTCCCCTATCCCCAGGGATAATATATATATATATATATATATATATATATATATATATATATATATATATTTATATATATATATATATATATATATATATATATATATATATATATATATATATATATATATATATATATATATATATATATATATATATATATATATATATATATATATATATATATATATATATATATATATATATATATATATATATATATATATATATATATATATATATATATATATATATATATATATATATATATATATATATATATATATATATATACAAAGCTCCAACAGCCAGGATCGAACCTGGGACCCCTTGTGCAAGAGGCAGGCATGCTAACCGTTGCTCACCATTGTGAGACGAAGGGTATTCGAGTACTTAGTATTTCGAATAGTTCTTTCCTATTATACAGTCCCTTAGCCTAGCGGTTAGCATGCCTGCCTCTTGCACAAGGGGTCCCAGGTTCGATCCTGGCTGTTGGAGCTTTGTATGTTCTATGAAGGTGCGCGTTCATATACACTTTATTCGTATTCATACAACTCCGCGTTGTACAGTCAGGTTCGGTAAAACGCTATCAGCTGACTATGTGTTCTGTTCGGAAACAACCGATAGACCCCGTTGCTCACCATTGTGAGACGAAGGGTATTCGAGTACTTAGTATTTCGAATAGTTTTTTCCTATTATACAGTCCCTTAGCCTAGCGGTCACATGCCTGCCTCTTGCACAAGGGGTCCCAGGTTCGATCCTGGCTGTTGGAGCTTTGTATGTTCTATGAAGGTGCGCGTTCATATACACTTTATTCGTATATATATATATATATATATATATATATATATATATATATATATATATATATATATATATATATATATATTTTATATTTCATTTTGCTTTGTCGCTGTCTCCCGCGTTAGCGAGGTAGCGCAAGGTAACAGACGAAAGAATGGCCCAATCCACCCACATACACATGAATATACATACACGTCCACACACGCAAATATACATACCTATACATCTCAATGTACACATATATATAACACACAGACATATACGTATATACACATGTACATAATTCATACTGTCTGCCTTTATTTATTCCCATTGCCACCTAGCCACACATGGAATAACAACCCCCTCCCCCTTCATGTGTGTGAGGTAGCGCTAGGAAAAGACAACAAAGGCCCCATTCGTTCACACTCAGTCTCTAGCTGTCATGAAATGATGCATCGAAACCGCAGCTTCCTTTCCACATCCAGGCCTTACAGAAATTTTTATGGTTTACCACAGACGCTTTACATGTCCTGGTTCAATCCAATGATAGCACGTCCACCCCATCGTTCCAATTCACTCAATTCCTTGCACGCATTTCACCCTCCTGCATTTTCAGGACCCGATCACTCAAAATCTTTTTCACTACATCTTTCCACCTCCAATTTGGTCTCCCACTTCTCCTCGTTCCCTCCACCTCTGACACATATATCCTCTTGTCAATCTTTCCTCACTCATTCTCTCCATGTGACCAAACCATTTCAAAACACCCTCTTCTGCTCTCTCAAACACACTCTTTTTATTTCCACACATCTCTCTTACCCTTACATTACTTGCTCGATCAAACTACCTCACACCACATATTGTTCTCAAACATCTCATTTCAAGCATATCCACCCCACTGCGCACAACTCTATCCATAGCCAACGCCTCGCAACCATACAGCATTGATGGAACCACTATTTCTTCAAACATACCCATTTTTGCTTTCCGAGATAATGTTCTCGACTTCCAAACATTCTTCGAGGCTCCCAGAATTTTCGCCCCTCCCAAACCATATGATTCGCTTCCGCTTCCATGGTTCCATCCGCTGCCAGATCCACTCCCAGATATCTAAAACACTTTACTTCCTCCAGTTTTTCTCCATTCAAACTCACCTCCCAATTGACTTGACCCTCAAACCTACTATACCTAATAACCTTGCTCTCATTCACATTTACTCTTAACTTTCTTCTGTCAAAACACTGTCAAACCCTCAGTCACCAGCTTCTGCAGTTTCTCACATGAATCAGCCACCAACGCTGTATCATCAGCGAACAACAACTGACTCACTTCCCAAGCTCTCTCATCCCTAACAGACTTCATACTTGCCTCTCTTTCCAAAACTCTTGCATTTACCTCCCTAACAACCCCATCCATAAACAAATTAAACAACCACGCAAACATCACACACCCCTACCACAAACCTACATTAACTGAGAACCAATCACTTTCCTCTCTTCCTACACGTACACATGCCTTACATCCTCGATAAAAACTTTTCACTGCGTCTAAAAACTTGCCTCCCACACCATATATTCTTAATACCTTCCACAGAGCATCTCTATCAACTCTATCATATGCCTTCTCCAGATCCATAAATGCTACATACAAATCCATTTCTCGTATACATTCTTCAAAGCAAACACCTGATCCACACATCCTCTACCACTTCTGAAACCACACTGCTCTTCCCCAAACTGATGCTCTGTACATGCCTTCACCCTCTCAATCAATACCCTCCCATATAATTTACCAGGAATACTCAACAAACTTATACCTCTATAATTTGAGCACTCACTCTTATCCCCTTTGCCTTTGCACAATGGTACTATGCACGCATTCCGCCAATCCTCAGGCACCTCACCATGAATCATGCATACATTAAATAACCTTACCAACCAGTCAACAATACATTCACCGCCTTTTTTAATACATTCCACTGCAATACCACCCAAACCTGGTGCCTTGTCGGCTTTCATCTTCCGCAAAGCTTTTACTACCTCTTCTCTGCTTACCAAATCGTTTTCCCTAACCCTCTCACTTTGCACACCACCTCGACCAAAACACCCTATATGTGCCACTCTATCATCAAACACATTCAACAAACCTTCAAAATACTCACTGCATCTCCTTCTCACATCACCACTACTTGTTATCACCTCCCCATTAGCCCCCATTATTTTCCCTATAATTCAATGATACTCTCTCACCCCAACTTTCATTTGCCCTCTTTTTCACCTCTTGCACCTTTCTCTTGACATCCTGGCCTCTTTCTTTTATACATCTCCCACTCATTCACATTTTTTTCCCAGCAAAAACAGTCCAAATGCCTCTCTCTTCTCTTTCACTAATAATCTTACTTCTTCATCTCACCACTCACTACCCTTTCTACTCAACCCACCTCCCACGCTTCTCATGCCACAAGCATCTTTTGCGCAAGTCATCACTGCTTCCCTAAATGTTTTCACCTTTTTCCATTCTGTACTCAGTCTCTCTTGGTACTTCCTAACACAAGTCTCCTTCCCAAGCTCAATTACTCTCTCCACTCTCTTCACCCCAAAATTCTCTCTTCTTTTCTGAAAACCCCTATAAATCTTCACCTTCCCCTCCACAAGATAATGATCAGACATCCCTCCAGTTGCACATTTCAGTACATGAACATCAAAAAGTCTCTCTTTCGCGCGCCTATCAATTAACACGCAATCCAGTGAAGCTCTCTGGCCATCTCTCCTACTTACATGCGTATACTTATGTATATTTCGCTTTTTAAAAAAGGTATTCCCAATCACTAGTCCTTTTTCAGCACATAAATCTACAAGCTCTTCACCATTTCCATTTACAACACTAAACACCCTAGGTATACCAATTATTCCCTCAACTGCCACATTACTCACCTTTGCATTGAAATCACCCATCACTATAACCCGGTCTTGTGCATCAAAACCACTAACACACTCATTCAGTTGCTCCCAAAACACTTGCCTCTCATGCTCTTTTTTCTCATGGCCAGGTGCATATGCACCAATAATCACCCATCTCTCTCCGTCAACTTTCAGTTTTAGCCATATTAATCTAGAATTTACTTTCTTACATTCTATCACATACTCCTACAACTCATGTCTCAGGAGTAGTGCTACTCCTTCCCTTGCTCTAGTCCTCTCACTGCTAACACACTCATTCAGCTGCTCCCAAAACACTTGCCTCTCATGATCTTGTGGAGGCGAAGGTGAAGATTTGTATGGGTTTTCAGGAAAGAAGAGAGAATGTTGGAGTAAAGAGGGTGGTGAGAGTAAGTGAGCTTGGGAAGGAGACTTGTGTGAGGAAGTACCAGGAGAGACTGAGTACAGAATGCAAAAAGGTGAGAACAAAGGAGGTAAGGGGAGTGGGGGAGGAATGGGATGTATTTAGGGAAGCAGTGATGGCTTGCGCAAAAGATGCTTGTGACATGAGAAGCGTGGGAGGTGGGTTGATTAGAAAGGGTAGTGAGTGGTCGGATGAAGAAGTAAGATTATTAGTGAAAGAGAAGAGAGAGGCATTTGGACGATTTTTGTAGGGAAAAAATGCAAATGAGTGGGAGATGTATAAAAGAAAGAGACAGGAGGTCATGAGAAAGGTGCAAGAGGTGAAAAAAGAGGGCAAATGAGAGTTGGGGTGAGAGAGTATCATTAAATTTTAGGGAGAATAAAAAGATGTTCTGGGAAGAGGTAAATAAAGTGCGTAAGACAAGGGAACAAATGGGAACTTCAATGAAGGGGGCTAATGGGGAGGTGATAGCAAGTAGTGTTGATGTGAGAAAGAGATGGAATGAGTATTTTGAAGGTTCGTTGAATGTGTTTGATGATAGAGTGGCAGATATAGGGTGTTTTGGTCGAGGTGGTGTGCAAAGGGAGAGGGTTAGGGAAAATGATTTGGTGAACAGAGAAGAGGTAGTAAAAGCTTTCCGGAAGATGAAAGCCGGCAAGGCAGCAGGTTTGGATGATATTGCAGTGGAATTTATCAAAAAAGGGGGTGACTGTATTGTTGACTGGTTGGTAAGGTTATTTAATGTATGTATGATTCATGGTGAGGTGCCCGAGGATTGGCGGAATGCGTGCAGAGTGCCAGTGTACAAAGGCAAAGGGGATAAGCGTGAGTGCTCAAATTATAGAGGTATAAGTTTGTTGAGTATTCCTGGTAAATTATATGGGAGGGTATTGATTAAGAGGGTGAAGGCATGTACAGAGCATCAGATTGGGGAAGAGCAATGTATTTTCAGAAGTGATAGAGGATGTGTGGATCAGGTGTTTGCTTTGAAGAATATATGTGAGAAATACTTAGAAAAGCAAATGGATTTGTATGTAGAATTTATGGATCTGGAGAAGGCACATGGTAGATTTGATAGAGATGCTCTGTGGAAGGTATTAAGAATATATGGTGTCGGAGGCAAGAAGTTAGAAGCAGTGAAAAGTTTTTATCGAGGATGTAAGGCATTTGTACGTGTAGGAAGAGAGGAAAGTGATTGGTTCTCAGTGAATGTAGTTTTGCGGCAAGGGTGTGTGATGTCTACATGGTTGTTTAGTTTGTTTATGGATGGGGTTGTTAGGGATGTGAATGCAAGAGTTTTGGAAAGAGGGGCAAGTATGAAGTCTGTTGTGGATGAGAGAGCTTGCGAAGTGAGTCAGTTGTTGTTCGCTGATGATACAGCGCTGGTGGCTGATTGATGTGAGAAACTGCAGAAGCTGGTGACTGAGTTTGGTAAAGTGTGTGAAAGAAGAAAGTTAAGAGTAAATGTCAATAAGAGCAAGGTTATTAGGTATAGTAGGGTTTAGGGACAAGTCAATTGGGAGGTAATTTTGAATGGAAAAAACTGGAGGAAGTAAAGTGTTTTAGATATCTGGGAGTGGATCTGGCAGCGGGTGGAACCATGGAAGCGGAAGTGAATCATAAGGTGGGGGAGGGGGTGAAAAATCTGGGAATCTTGAAGAATGTGTGGAAGTCGTGAACCTTATCTCCGAAAGCAAAATTGGCTATGTTTGAAGGAATAGAGGTTCCAACAATGTTGTATGGTTGCGAGGCGTTGGCTATGGATAGAGTTGTGCGCAGGAGGGTGGATGTGCTGGAAATGAGATGTTTGAGGACAATATGTGGTGTGAGGTGGTTTGATCGAGTAAGTAATGTAAGGGTAAGAGAGATGTGTGAAGATAAAAAGAGCGTTGTTGAGAGAGCAGAAGAGGGTGTTTTGAAATGGTTTGGTCACATGGAGAGAATGAGTGAGGAAAGATTGACCAAGAGGATATATGTGTCGGAGGTGGAGGGAACGAGAAGTGGGAGACCAAATTTTAGGTGTAAAGATGGAGTGAAAAAGGTTTTGAGTGATCGGGTCCTGAACATGCAGGAGGGTGAAGGGCGGGCAAGGAATAGAGTGAATTGGATGGATATGGTATACCGGGGTCGACGTGCTGTCAATGGATTGAATCAGGGCATGTGAAGCTTCTGGGGTAGACTATGGAAAGTTTTGTGGGGCCTGGATGTGGAAAGGGAGCTGTGGTTTCGGGCATTATTGCATGACAGCTAGAGACTGAGTGTGAACGAATGGGGCCTTTGTTGTCTTTTCCTAGCGCTACCTCGCTCACATGAGGGGGGAGGAGGAAGGTATTCCATGTGTGGTGAGGTGGCGATGGGAATAAATAAAGGCAGACAGTATGACTTATGTACATGTGTATATATGTATGTCTGTGTGTGTATATATATGTGTACATTGAGATGTATAGGCAAATATATTTACGTGTGTGGACGTGTATGTATATACATGTGTATGTGGGTGGGTTGGGGCTTTTCTTTCGTCTGTTTCCTTGCGCTACCTCGCTAACGCGGGAGACAGCGACAAAGCAAAATAAAAAAAGATATATATATATATATATATATATATATATATATATATATATATATATATATATATATATATATATATATATATATATATATATATGTATCCCTTGGGACAGGAGAGAAAGGATACTTACCAAGTATTCCCAGCATGTCGTGGAAGATGACTAAAGGGGACGGTAGCGAGAGGCGAGAAACCCTCCCCTCCTTATATTTTACGTTTCTGTAAGGGGAAACAGAAGGAGTCATGCGGGTAGCGCTCATCCTCCTCAAAGGCTCAGCCTGGAGTGTTTGAATGTGTATAGATGTAACCAGGATGAAAAAAAAGGAGAGATAATAAGTTTGAGGAAAGGAAGCTGAGTGTTTTGGCTCTGAGTGAAATGAAGCTTAAAAGTAAAGGGGATTAGTGGTTTGGGAATGTCATGAGAGTTAAGTAAGGGGATGGTGAGAGGACAAGAGCAAAGAAAGGAGTAACCCTACTCCTAAAGCATGAGTTGTGGGAGTATGTGATAGAGAGCAAGAAAGTAAACTCTAGATTGACATGGGTAAAACTGAAAGTGGATGGAGAGAGGTGGGTGATTAGTGGTCCCTACGCACCTGGTCATGAGAAGAAAGATCATGAGTGGCAAGTGTTTTGAGAGCAGCTGAGTGAGTGTGTTGGCAGCTTTGATGCACGAGACTGGGTTATAGTGATTGGTGATTTGAGTGCAAAGATGATTAATGTGGCTGTTGAAGATATAATTGATGCACAAGTAGTGTTAAGTTTTGTAAATGGAAATGGTGAGGAGCTTGTAGATTTGTGTGCTGATTGGGAACACATTGTTAACAAAGAGAGATTATATATAGATATACGTATGTAAATACGAAAGATGGCCAGAGAGCGTTATTGGATTACTTGTCAATCAAAAAGCGCGTGAAAGGGAGTCTTTTGGATGGTAATGGGCTGAGAGGTGCAACTGGAGGGATGTTTGATCATTATCTTGTAACGGCGACGGTGAAGATTTGTAGAGGTTTTCAGAAAAGAAGAGACAATGTTGGGTTGAAGAGAGTGGTGAGAGTAAATGAGCTTGGAAAGGAGACTTGTGTGAGGAAGTACACTGAGAGACTGAATGCTGAATGGAAAAAGATGAGAGCAAATGACGTAAGGGGAGTGGGAAAGGGATAGGATATATTAAGGGTTGGATTCATGGCTTGCGCAAAAGATGCCAGTGTCATAAGAAAGGTGGGACGTGGGCAAATTAGAAAAGGTAGTGTGTGGTGGGATGAAGAAGTAAGATTGTTAGTGAGAGAGAAGAGAGAAGCGTTTGGACGATCTTTGCATTGAAATAGTACACATGACCGGGAGATGTATAAAAGAAAGAGGTAAAAGGTCAAGAGAAAGGTGCAAGAGGAGAAAAGAGGGCAAATGAGTATCATTAAATTTTAGGGAGGATTAAAAGATGTTTTGGAAGGAGGTAAATAAATTGCGTAAGACAAGAGATCAAATGGAAACATAGGTGAAGGTTGCTAATGGGGAGGTAATGATAAGTAGTGGTGAAGTGAGAAAAAGATGGAGTAAGAATTCTAAAGGTTTGTTGAATGTGTTTGATGATAGAGTGACATATATAGGGTGTTTGGTCGAGGTACTGTGCGAAGTGAGAGGGTCAATGAGAATCGTATGGTAAACAGAGAAGAGGTAGTGAAAGCTTTGCAGAAGATGAAAACCGACAAGGTACCGGGTTTGGCTGGTATTGCCGAGGAATTCATTAGAAAATGGGGTGACTGTGGTGTTGATTGGTTTGTGAGGATATTCAATGTATGTATGGTTCATGTTAAGCTCCTGAGGATTGGCAGAATGCATGCATTGTGCCATTCTACAAAGTCAAAGGGGATAAAGGTTAGTGTTTAAATTACAGAGGTATAAGTTTGTTGAGTATTCTTGGGAATTTATACGTTAAGGTATTGATTGAGAGGGTCAAGGCATGTACAGAGCATCAGATTGGGGAAGAGCAATGTGGTTTCAGAAGTGGTAGAGGATGTTTGGATCATGTGTTTGCTTTGAAAAATGAACGTGAGAAATACTTAGAAAAACAGATAGGCTTGTATGTAGCATTTATTGATCTGGAGGAGGCATATAATAGGGTTGAAAGAGATGTTCTGTGAAAGGTATTATGAGTGTATGGTGTGGGAGGAATGTTGCTAAAAGCAGTGAAAAGTTTATATCGAGGATGTAGGGCATGAGTACGAGTTGGAAGAGAAAAAAGTGATTGGTTCCCTCGCAAACGCGGAGACAGCGAGTAAGTAAAAATAAAGAATAAATGCAAAGGTGAATAATGTGGCAGGTCATGGTATCATTGGTGTACCTTGGGTATTCTGTGTTGTAAATGGAAATGGTGAAGAGCTCGTAGATTTTTGTGCTAAAAAAGGAATAGTGATTGGGAACACCTGGTTTAAAAAGAGATATACACAAGTAGAAATATGTAAGTAGGAGAGATGGCCAGAGCGTTATTGATTACGTGTTGATTGATAGGATCGTCAAAGAGAGTCTTTTGGATGTTAATGTGTTAAGAGGTGCAAGTGGAGGGATGGCAGATCATTGTCTTGTGGAGGCGAAGGTGAAGATGTTTAGAGGTTTTCAGAAAAGAGAAGACAATATTAGGGTGAAGAGAGCGGTGAGAGTAAATGAGCTTGGAAAGGAGACTTGTGTGAAGAAGTACCAGGAGAGATTGAGTGTAGAATGGAAAAAGATGAGAGCAAATGACATAAAGGGAGTGGAAGAGGAATGGAAAGTATTTAGGGAAGCAGTGATGGCTTGGACAAAAGATGCCTGTGGGATGTGAAAGGTGGGAGGTGAGCAGATTAGAAAGGATAGTGAGTGTAGGGATGAAAAAGTAAGATTGTAATTGGACAGAAGAGAGAGCCATTTGCACGATTTTTGCAGGGGAATAGCGTAGATGACTGGGAGATGTATAGAAGAAAGAGGCAGGACGTCAAGAGAAAGGTGCCGGAGGTGAAATAGAGGCCAAATGAGAGGTGGGTGAGAGAGTATCGTAAATTTTTAGGAGAAAAAGATGTTTTGAAACGAGGTAATAAAGTGCGTTAGACAAGAAAACAAAAGAAAACATCAGTGAAAGGTGAAAGTGAAAGTGTAGCACGGTGGTGAAGGGAATGAATAAAGGCAGCCAGTATAATATGTACATGTGTATATAAGTATATGTCGCTGCATGTATATGTCTGTATATGTTGAAAAGTATCGGTATATATATTTTTTTTATTTCTTATTTTGCTTAGTCGCTGTCTCCCGCGTTTGCGAGGTAGCGCAAGGAATGGGACGAAAGAAATGGCCCAACCCACTCCCATACACAATGTATACACAAACACTTCCACACACGCAAATATACATACCTATACATCTCAATGTACACATATATATACATACACAGACACATACATATATACCCATGCACACAATCCACACTGTCTGCCCCCATTCACTCCCATCGCCACCTCGCCACACATGGAATACCTTCCCCCTCCCCCCTCATGTGTGCAAGGTAGCACTAGGAAAAGACAACAAAGGCCCCATTCGTTCACACTCAGTCTCTAGCTGCCATGCAATAATGCCCGAAACCACAGCTCCCTTTCCACATCCAGGCACCACACAACTTTCCATGGTTTACCCCAGACGCTTCACATGCCCTGATTCAATCCACTGACAGCACGTCAACCCCGGTATAACACATCGATCCAATTCACTCTATTCCTTGCCCTCCTTTCACCATCCTGCAGGTTCAGGCCGCGATCACTCAAAATCTTTTTCACTCCATCTTTCCACCTCCAATTTGGTTTCCCACTTCTCCTCGTTCCCTCTACCTCCGACACATATATTCTCTTGGTCAATCTTTCCTGACTCATTCTCTCCATGTGCCCAAACCATTTCAAAACATCCTCTTCTGCGCTCTCAACCACGCTCGTTTTATTTCCACACATCTCTCTTACCCTTCCATTACTTATTCGATCAAACCACCTCACACCACACATTTTCCTCAAACATCTCATTTCCATCATATCCACCCTCCTGCGCACAACTCTATCCATAGCCCACGCCTCGCAAACATAAAACATTGTTGGAACCACTATTCCTTCAAACATACCCATTTTTGCTTTCCGAGATAATGTTCTCGACTTCCACACATTCTTCAAGACTCCCAGGATTTTCGCCCCCTCCCCCACCCTATGATTCACTTCCGCTTCCATGGTTCCATACGCTGCCAGATCCACTCCCAGATACCTAAAGCACTTTACTTCCTCCAGTTTTTCTCCATTCAAACTTACCTCCCAATTGTCTTGACCCTCAACCATACTGTACCTAATAACCTTGGTCTTATTCACATTTACTCTTAACTTTCTTCTTTCACACACTTTACCAAACTCAGTCACCAGCTTCTGCAATTTCTCACATGAATCAGCCACCAGCGCTGTATCATCAGCGAACAACAACTGATTCACTTCCCAAGTTCTCTCATCCACAACAGACTTCATACTTGCCAATTTTTCCAAAACTCTTGCATTCACCTCCCTAACAACCCCTTCCATAACCAAATTAAACAACCATGGAGACATCACACACCCCTGCCGCAAACCTACATTCACTGAGAACGAAATCACTTTCCTCTCTTCCTACACGTACACATGCCTTACATCCGCGATAAAAACTTTTCACTGCTTCTAACAACTTACCTCCCACACCATATATTCTTAATACCTTCCACAGAGCATCTCTATCAACTCTATCATATGCCTTCTCCAGATCCATAAATGCTACATACAAATCCATTTGCTTTTCTAAGTATTTCTCACATACATTCTTCAAAGCAAACACCTGATCCACACATCCTCTACCACTTCTGAAACTACACTGCTCTTCCCCAATCTGATGCTCTGTACATGCCTTCACCCTCTCAATCAATACCCTCTCATATAATTTACAAGGAATACTCAACAAACTTATACCTCTGTAATTTGAGCACTCACTCTTATCCCCTTTGCCTTTGTACAATGGCACTATGCACGTATTCCGCCAATCCTCAGGCACCTCACCATGAGTAATACATACATTAAATAACCTTACCAACCAGTCAACAATACAGTCACCCCATTTTTTAATAAATTCCAATGCAATACCATCCAAACCTGCTGCCTTGCCGGCTTTCGTCTTCCGTAAAGCCTTTACTACCTCTTTTCTGTTTACCAAATCATTTTCCCGAACCCTCTCACTTTGCACACCACCTCGACCAAAACACCCTATATCTGCCACTCTATCATCAAACACATTCAACAAACCTTCAAAATACACACTCCATCTCCTTCTCGCATCACCACTACTTGTTACCACCTCCCCATTTGCGCCCTTCACTGAAGTTCCCATTTGCTCCTTGCCTTGCGCACTTTATTTACCTCCTTCCAGAACATCTTTTTTTCTCCCTAAAATTTAATGATACTCTCTCACCCCAACTCTCATTTGCCCTCTTTTTCACCTCTTGCACCTTTCTCTTGACCTCCTGTATCTTTGTTTTATACATCTCCCGCTCAATTGCATTTTTTCCCTGCAAAAATCGTCCAAATGCCTCTCTCTTCTCTTTCACTAATAATCTTACTTCTTCATCCCACCACTCACTACCCTTTCTAATCAACCCACCTCCCACTCTTCTCATGCCACAAGCATCTTTTGCGCAATCCATCATTGATTCCCTAAATACATCCCATTCCTCCCCCACTCCCCTTACTTCCATTGTTCTCACCTTTTTCCATTCTGTACTCAGTCTCTCATGGTACTTCCTCACACAAGTCTCCTTCCCAAGCACAGTTACTCTCACCACCCTCTTCACCCCAACATATATATGTATATATATATATACATATATATATATATATATATATATATATATATATATATATATATATATATATATATATATATATATATATATATAATATATATATATATATATATATATATATATATATATATATATATATATATATATATATATATATATATATATATATATATATATATATATATATATATATATATATTTCTTTTTTTTGCTTTATTGCTGTCTCCCGCGTTTTTCGAGGTAGCGCAAGGAAACAGACGAAAAAAATGGCCCAACCCACCCCCATACACATGTATATACATACGTCCACGCACGCAAATATACATACCTACACAGCTTTCCATGGTTTACTCCAGACGCTTCACATGCCCTGATTCAATCCACTGACAGCATGTCAACACAGGTATACCACATCGATCCAATTCACCCTATTCCTTGCCCTCCTTTCACCCTTCCTGCAGGTTCAGGCCCCGATCCCACAAAATCTTTTTCACTCCATCTTTCCACCTCTAATTTGGTCTCCCACTTCTCCTCGTTCCCTCCACCTCCGACACATATATCCTCTTGGTCAATCTTTCCTCACTCATTCTCTCCATGTACCCAAACCATTTCAAAACACCCTCTTCTGCTCTCTCAACCACGCTCTTTTTATTTCCACACATCTCTCTTACCCTTACGTTACTTACTCGATCAAACCACCTCACACCACACATTGTCCTCAAACATCTCATTTCCAGCACATCCATCCTCCTGCGCACAGCTCTATCCATAGCCCACGCCTCGCAACCATACAACATTGTTGGAACCACTATTCCTTCAAACATACCCATTTTTGCTTTCCGAGATAATGTTCTCGACTTCCACACATTCTTCAAGGCTCCCAGGATATTTGCCCCCTCCCCCACCCCATGATCCACTTCAGCCTCTATGGTTCCATCCGCTGCCAGATCCACTCCCAGATATCTAAAATACTTTACTTCATCCAGTTTTTCTCCATTCAAACTTACCTCCCAATTGACTTGACCCTCAACCCTACTGTACCTAATTACCTTGCTCTTATTCACATTTACTCTTAACTTTCTTCTTCCACACACTTTACCAAACTCAGTCACCAGCTTCTGCAGTTTCTCACATCAATCAGCTGTATCATCAGCGAACAACAACTGACTCACTTCCTAAGCTCTCTCAACCCCAACAGGCTTCATACTTGCCCCTCTTTCCAAAACTATTGCATTCACCTCCCTAACAACCCCATCCATAAACAAATTAAACAACCATGGAGACATCACACACCCCTGCCGCAAACCTACATTCACTGAGAACCAATCACTTTCTTCTCTTCCTACAGGTACACATGCCTTACATCCTCGATAAAAACTTTTCTCTGCTTCTAACAACTTGCCTCCCACACCATATATTCTTAATACCTTCCACAGAGCATCTCTATCAACTCTATCATATGCCTTCTCCAGATCCATAAATGCTAAATACAAATCCATTTGCTTTTCTAAGTATTTCTCACATACATTCTTCAAAGCAAACACCTGATCCACACATCCTCTACCACTTCTAAAACCACACTGCTCTTCCCCAATCTGATGCTCTGTACATGCCTTCACCCTCTCAATCAATACCCTCTCATATAATTTACAAGGAATACTCAACAAACTTATACCTCTGTAATTTGAGCACTCACTCTTATCCCCTTTGCCTTTGTACAATGGCACTATGCACGTATTCCGCCAATCCTCAGGCACCTCACCATGAGTCATACATACATTAAATAACCTTACCAACCAGTCAATAATACAGTCACACTCTTTTTTAATAAATAAATATATATATATATATATATATATATATATATATATATATATATATATATATATATATATATATATATATATATATATATATATATATTTATCTATTTTGCTTTGTTGCTGTCTCCCGCGTTAGCGAGGCAACGCAAGGTAACAGAGGAAAGAATGGCCCAATCCACCCACACACACATGTATATACATACACGTCCTTACACGCAAATATACATACCTGTACATACCCACGTACACATATATATACACACAGAGACTTATACATATATACACATATACATAATTCATACTGTCTGCCTTTATTTATTCCTATCGCCGCCTCGCCGCACATGGAATAACAACCCCCTCCACCTCATGTGTGCGAGGTAGCGCTAGCAAAAGACAACAAAGGCCCCATTTGTTCACACTCAGTATCTAGCTGTCATGTAATAATGCACTGAAACCACAGCTCCCTCTCCACATCCAGTCCCCAGAGAAACTTCCATGCCTTACCCCAGACGCTTCATATGCCCTGGTTCAATCCATTGCCAGCTCGTCGACCCGGTATACCATATCATTCCAATTCAATCTATTCCTTGTACGCCTTGCACCCTCCTGCATGTTCAGGCCCCGATCACTCGAAATCTTTTTCACTCCATCTTTCCACCTCCAATTTGGTCTCCCATTTCTCCTCGTTCCCTCCACCTCTGACACATATATCCTCTTGGTCAATCTTTCCTCGCTCATTCTCTTCATGTGACCAAACCATTTCAAAACACCCTCTTCTGCTCTCTCAGCCTCACTCTTTTTATTTCCACACATCACTCTCACCCTTACATTACCTACTCGATCAAACCACCTCACACCACATATTATCCTCAAATATCTCATTTCCAGCACATCCACCCTCTTGCGCACAACTCTATCCATAGCCCACACTTCGCAACCATACAACATTCTTTGAATTACTATTCCTTCAAACATACCCATTTTTGCTTTCGGAGCTATTGTTCTCGACTTCCACACGCTCTTCAAGGCTCCCAGAATTTTCGCCCCCTCCCCCACCTTATGATTCAATTCCGCTTCCATGGTTCCATCCGATGCCAAATCCACTCCCATATATCTAAAACGCTTTACTTCCTCCAGTTTTTCTCCATTCAAACTTACCTCCCAATTAACTTGACCCTCAACCCTGCTGTACTTAATAACCTTGCTCTTATTCACATTTACTCTTAACTTTCTTCTTTCACACACTTTACCAAACTCAGTCACCAGCTTCTGCAGTTTCTCACGTGAATCAGCAACCAGCGCTGCATCATCAGCGAAGAACAACTGACTCACTTCCCAAGCTCTCTCATCCCCAACAGACTTCATACTTGCCCCGCTTTCCAAAACTCTTGCATTCACCTCCGTAACAACCCCATCCATAAACAAATTAAACAACCATGGAGACATCACACACCCATACCGCAAACCTACATTCACTGAGAACCAACCACTTTCTTCTCTTACTACAGGTACACATGCCTTACATCCTCGATAAAACCTTTTCACTGCTTCTAAAAACTTGCCCCCCTCACCATATATTCTTAATACCTTCCACAGGGCATCTCTATCAACTCTATCATATGCCTTCTCCAGATCCATAAATGCTACATACAAATCCATTTGCTTTTCTAAATATTTCTCATATACATTCTTCAAAGCGAACACCTGATCCACAAGTCCTCTATCACTTCTGAAATCACACTGCTCTTGCCTAGTCTGATGCTCTGTACATACCTTCACCCTCTCAATCAATACCCTCCCATATAATTTACCAGGAATACTCAACAAACTTATACCTCTGTAATTTGAGCACTCACTCTTATCCCCTTTGCCTTTGTACAATGGCACTATGCAAGCATTCCTCCTGTCCTCAGGCATCTCACCATTAATCATACATACATTAAATAACCTTACAACCAGTCAACAATACAGTGACCCCCTTCTTTTGATAGATTCCACTGCAATACCATCCAAACCTGCTGCCTTGCCGGCTTTCGTCTTCCGCAAAGCTTTTACTACCTCTTCTCTGTTTACCAAATCATTTTCCCTAACCCTATCACTTTGCACACCGCCTCGACCAAAACACCCTATATCTGCCACTCTATCATCAAACACATTCAACAAACCTACAAAATTCTCACTCCATCTCCTTCTCACATCACCACTACTTGTTATCACCTTCCCATTAGCCTCCTTCACTGAAATTCCCATTTGCTCCCTTGTCTTACGGACTTTATTTACCTCCTTCCAAAACATCTTTCTATTTTTCCGTAAAATTTAATGATACTCTCTCACCCCAACTCTCATTAGCCCTCTTTTTCACCTCTTGCACCTTTCTCTTGACCTTTTGCCTCTTTCTTTTATACATCACCCACTCATTTGCATTTTTTCCCTGCAAAAATCGTCCAAATGCCTCTCTCTTCTCTTTCACTAATAATCTTACTTCTTCATCACACCACTCACTACCCTTTCTAATCAACCCACCTCTCGCGTTTCTCATGCCACAAGCATGTTTTGCGCAAGCCATCACTGCTTCCCTAAATACATCCAATTACTCCCCCACTCCCCTTACCTAATTTGTTTTCACCTTTCTCCATTCAGTACTCAGTCTCTCCTGGTACTTCCTCACACAAGTCTCCTTCCCAAGCTCACTTACTATTCCCACTCTCTTCACCCCAAAATTCTCTCTTCTTTTCTGAAAACCCATACAAATCTTCACCTTCACCTCCACCAGACAATGATCAGACATCCCTCCAGTTGCACCTCTCAGCACATTAACATCCAAAGGTCTCTCTTTCGCGCGCCTATCAATTAACACGTAATCCAATAACGCTCTCTGGCCATCTCTCCTACTTACATACGTATACTTATGTATATCTCACTTTCTAAAACAGGTTTTCCCAATCACTAGTCATTTTTCAGCACATAAATCTACAAGCTCTTCATCATTTCCATTTACAACACTGAACACCCTATGTATACCACTTATTCTCTCAACTGCCATATCACTCACCTTTGCATTGAAATCACCCATCACTATAACCCGGTCTTGTGTATCAAAACCACTAACACACTCATTTAGCTGCTTCCAAAACACTTGCCTAAAAGATCTTTCTTCTCATGTCCAGGTGCATATACACCAATAATCACCGATCTCTCTCCATCAACTTTCAGCTTCACCCATAACAATGTAAAATTTACTTTCTTACACTCTATCACATACTCCCACAACTCCTGTTTCAGGGGTAGTGCTACTCCTTCCCTTGCTCTTGTCCTCTCCCTAACCCCTGACTTTACTCCCGAGACATTCCCAAACCACTCTTCCACTTTACCCTTGAACTTCATTTCACTCAGAGCCAAAACAACCAGGTTCCTTTCCCCAAACATACTACCTATCTCTCCTTATTCTCATCTTGGTTACATCCACATACATTTAGACATCCCAATCTGAGCCTTTGAGGAGGATAAGCACCTCCCTCGTAACTCCTTCTTCTTTTACCCCTTTAGAACGTCAAAACACAAGGAGGGGAGGGTTTGTGGCCCCCAGCTCCCGTCCCATTTAGTCGCCTTCTACGACACATGAGAAATGCGTGTGAGGTATTATTTCTCCCCAATCTCCTACATATATATATATATATATATATATATATATATATATATATATATATATATATATATATATATATATATATATATATATATATATTTTTTTTTTTTTATTTTATTATTATACTTTGTCGCTGTCTCCCGCGTTTGCGAGGTAGCGCAAGGAAACAGACGAAAGAAATGGCCCAACTCCCCCCCCCATAAACATGTATATACATACGTCCACACACGCAAA
This sequence comes from Panulirus ornatus, assembly GCF_036320965.1. NCBI lineage: Eukaryota > Metazoa > Arthropoda > Malacostraca > Decapoda > Palinuridae > Panulirus > Panulirus ornatus. Next base: position 59,811,067 of record NC_092226.1, read on the forward strand.
TATACATACCTACACAGCTTTCCATGGTTTACCCCAGACGCTACACATGCCTTGATTCAATCCACTGACAGCACGTCAACCCCGGTATGCCACATCGCTCCAATTCACTCTATTCCTTGCTCTCCTTTCACCCTCCTGCATGTTCAGGCCCCGATCACACAAAATCTTTTTCACTCGATCTTTCCATCTCCAATTTGGTCTCCCTCTTCTCCTCGTTCCCTCCACCTCCGACACATATATCCTCTTGGTCAATCTTTCCTCACTCATTCTCCTCATGTGCCCAAACCACTTCAAAACACCCTCTTCTGCTCTCTCAACCACGCTCTTTTTATTTCCACACATCTCTCTTACCCTTACGTTACTCACTCGATCAAACCACCTCACACCACACATTGTCCTCAAACATCTCATTTCCAGCACATTCATCCTCCTGCGCACAACTCTATCCATAGCCCACGCCTCGCAACCATACAACATTGTTGGAACCACTATTCCTTCAAACATACCCATTTTTGTTTTCCGAGATAATGTTCTCGACTTCCACACATTCTTCAAGGCCCCGAGAATTTTCGCCCCCTCCCCCACCCTATGATCCACTTCCGCTTCCATGGTTTCATCCGATGCCAGATCCACTCCCAGATATCTAAAACACTTCACTTCCTCCAGTTTTTCTCCATTCAAACTCACCTCCCAATTGACTTGACCCTCAACCCTACTGTACCTAATAACCTTGCTCTTATTCACCTTTACTCTTAACTTTCTTCTTCCACACACTTTACCAAACTCAGTCACCAGCTTCTGCAGTTTCTCACATGAATCAGCCACCAGCGCTGTATCATCAGCGAACTACAACTGACTCACTTCCCAAGCTCTCTCATCCCTAACAGACTTCATACTTGCCCCTCTTTCCAAAACTCTTGCATTTACCTCCCTAACATCCCCATCCATAAACAAATTAAACAACCATGGAGACATCACACACCCCTGCCGCAAACCTACACTCACTGAGAACCAATCACTTTCCTCTCTTCCTACACGTACACATGCCTTACATCCTCGATAAAAACTTTTCACTGCTTCTAACAACTTTCCTCCCACACCATATATTCTTAATACCTTCCACAGAGCATCTCTATCAACTCTATCATATGCCTTCTCCAGATCCATAAATGCTACATACAAATCCATTTGCTTTTCTAAGTATTTCTCACATACATTCTTCAAAGCAAACACCTGATCCACAAATCCTCTGCCACTTCTGAAACCACACTGCTCTTCCCCAATCTGATGCTCTGTACATGCCTTCACCCTCTCAATCAATACCCTCCCATATATGTATATATATATATATATATATATATATATATATATATATATATATATATATATATATATATATATATATATATATATATATATATATATATATATATATATATATATATATATATATGTATATATATATATTTTTTTTTCAAACTTTTCGCCATTTCCCGCGTTAGCGAGGTAGCGTTAAGAACAGAGGACTGGGCCTTTTAGTGAATATCCTCACCTGGCCCCCCTTCTCTGTTCCTTATTTTGGAAAATTAAAAAAAAAAAAAAAAAACTTGTGGGGAGGATTTCCATCCCCCGCTCCCTTCCCATTTAGTCGCCTTCTACGACACGAAGGGAATACGTGGGAAGTGTTCTTTCTCCCCTATCCACAGTGAAGTGTTTTAGATATCTGGGAGTGGATCTGGCAGCGGATGGAACCATGGAAGCGGAAGTGGATCATAGGGTGGGTGAGGGGGCGAAAATTCTGGGGGCGTTGAAGAATGTGTGGAAGTCGAGAACATTATCTCGGAAAGCAAAAATGGGTATGTTTTAAGGAATAGTGGTTCCAACAATGTTGTATGGTTGCGAGGCGTGGGCTATGGATAGAGTTGTGCGCAGGAGGATGGATGTGCTGGAAATGAGATGTTTGAGGACAATGTGTGGTGTGAGGTGGTTTGATCGAGTGAGTAACGTAAGGGTAAGGGAGACGTGTGGAAATAAAAAGAGCGTGGTTGAGAGAGCAGAAGAGGGTGCTTTGAAGTGGTTTGGGCACATGGAGAGAATGAGTGAGGAAAGATTGACCAAGAGGATATATGTGTCGGAGGTGGAGGGAATGAGGAGAAGAGGGAGACCAAATTGGAGGTGGAAAGATGGAGTGAAAAAGATTTTGTGTGATCGGGGTCTGAACATGCAGGAGGGTGAAAGGAGGGCAAGGAATAGAGTGAATTGGAGCGATGTGATATACCGGGGTTGACGTGCTGTCAGTGTATTGAATCAAGGCATGTGAAGCGTCTGGGGTAAACCATGGAAAGCTGTGTAGGGATGTATATTTGCGTGTGTGGACGTATGTATATACATGTGTATGGGGGGGGGGTTGGGCCATTTCTTTCGTCTGTTTCCTTGCGCTACCTCAAACGCGGGAGACAGCGACAAAGTATAATAAAAAAATATATGATATATATATATATATATATATATATATATATATATATATATATATATATATATATATATATATATATATATATATTATATATATATATATATATATATATATATGTATATATATATATATATATATATATATATATATATATATATATATATATATATATTTTCTTTCTTTCTTTTCTTTCAAACTATTCGCCATTTCCCGCACCAGCGAGGTAGCGTTAAGAACAGAGGACTGAGCCTCTGAGGGACTACCCCCACCCGGCCCAATTCTCTGTTCCTTCTTTTGGAAAAAAAAAAAAAAAAAAAAAAAAAACGAGAGGGGAGGATTTCCAGCCCCCCGCTCCCTCCCCTTTTAGTCGCCTTCTACGACACGCAGGGAATACGTGGGAAGTATTCTTTCTCCCCTATCCCCAGGGATAATATATATATATATATATATATATATATATATATATATATATATATATATATATATATATATATATATATATATATATATATATATTTCTTTCTTTCTTTCAAACTCTTCGCCATTTCCCGCGTCAACGAGGTAGCGTTAAGAACAGAGAAGTGGGCCTTTGAGGGAATATCCTCACATGGCTCCCTTCTCTGTTCCTTCTTTTGGAAAATTAAAAATAAAAAAAAAAAATGAGAGGGGAGGATTTCCAGCCCCCCGCCCCCTTCCCTTTTAGTCGCCTTCTACGACACGCAGGGAATACGCGGGAAGTATTCTTTCTAACAACTTGCCTCCCACACCATATATTCTTAATACCTTCCACAGAGCATCTCTATCAACTCTATCATATGCCTTCTTCAGATCCATAAATGCTACATACAAATCCATTTGTTTTTCTAAGTATTTCTCACATACATTCTTCAAAGCAAGCACCTGATCCACACATCCTGCACCACTTCTAAAACCACACTGCTCTTCCCCAATGTGATGCTCTGTACATGCCTTCACCCTCTCAATCAATACCCTCCCATATAATTTACAAGGAATATATATATATATATATATATATATATATATATATATATATATATATATATATATATATTTCACAGAGTTGAGCCCAAACCTCCCGTTGACATCAAGAATCTTTTAGTTCTCCCTTTTAATGATAACTTTACTTTATTTCGTATGTTGCATAAATCCTTTAATGTAAATGCTGCCTTCAGCAACAATAATACTGTAAAGAATATCTTGATTAGGAATTCACCAGAAAATTCTCCTAGGTGCATCTATAAAGTGCTATGCAGAAATTGTACTAAGGTTTATGTTTGGCACACTGGTTAGGATCTTTGCGTTAGACTTAAGCAACATAGATATAGTATAAGACCGGGATAAGAATCAAATGCCTTGTTTAATCACGTTAAAAACTATGATCATTGTACTGAATGGAGTAATGCCATATCAGTTATTAACTCTAACTCTATTGCCATGAGAAATATCAGTGAATCTTCTATCATCAAAAACACAAAGAATTATAATCTTATTTTTAGTGATGGTCTATACAAATTAGATAACTTTATTGTTGAAAAATTTTTTAAAATGATAAGTTTATGATACGCTCGTTCTCTGTCTTGGACAATCACATGTTTACCAAATGGCGTCGTAGCTACGTCTCTTCGTTGTTTATCAACTGACTGTTTTATTTCTCTCTCGTGTCTTCCCTGATTATGTGATTATTACACGAAAGTGCAGTTGGGAACTTATTGTGTTTCATTTGCCCCGTGGACTCATAGGAATTTACTTGATCACGCGCAAAATTGTGATCCTTTCCAACATGGATTCCACATGGCTCTTCTATCACTTCTCTAAAAGCCATCCTGGACTTTCTCGTTTCGTTACTGCTTTCTGCAAATCGTTAATCAAGGCTCACCAACTGAAGTTACGATTTAGATTCCTTGGGAAATGCCTTGACGAACAAATGATGCCAAGGTCTGTCCCACCCCAGTGATCGTTGCAGCTGTCTGGTTGACCATTTGACCAATTCCAAAACATCGTTTTAAAGAAATACATTGAATTAAAGAAGATTGAAATGGGGGAGGCTTTTCGTATCAAAAGTGAGAAGAAACGTGCCTTTCAAATGGCAATAACGACATATTAAAAGAACCGGATGTTGGAATATTGCTATAATAGATTAAGGAATGAACACAATAGGATACAAATGAAACTAAATTGTAAGTTGGACCATCTTATCAAAAACAGCGACTGGCCTAAGAACACAAAGCCTTGTTTTGTGATAAACCTGTCTAATAGACAACTAGATAAGGATTCCTTGTGTGTATTAGGCTATGGACTAAGTTTTGTGTGCTCTAACAGGGAAGCCAGCTGTGTTGATATCACAAAGTCTTTTTGTAATTTAGAGAAATACAGTAATTTAACTAGTGATGAAACTAATATCTGTAAGGGTTTAGTGTATGCCAGTTGGTCAAAACCAGTGGAACCTAATTGCCCTAAAAGATTTATAAGAGCTAGTAACACCTTAAAAAACGACAAGGATATACATGTTACTATAGCAGATAAGGCTAACACTTTTGTGATTCTAGACAAAAGTAACTATTCATCTAAAATGAATGATCTCTTAAATGATGATAACATATTCTTCATTCAGTAAAAATCCCCTAGAAGCAGTTAATTCCCATCTCAATAAAGAAATGAAGCTGTTGTTAAAAGGTAATGGTTCTCTTATCAAAAGTTTGTCATCTTTGTCAACCTCATTGCCATATATGAATGGACTTATCAAAACACATACACAAAATTTTCCAGCAAGACCTATAGTGAGTTCAGTAGGTTCCATGACGTATAAATTGTCAAAATGGTTAGTTTCTTTATTAAGCCCTTCAGTGGGTAAGATATCAAAGTCTAATATCATGAACAATGTAGATTTAGTCAACAAGCTTAACAAATTCAATGTTAGTTTTAATTTCAAACTACTTGGCTTTGATGTTTCCTCACTTTTCACAAAAGTTCCAGTTGATAACCTTTTAGAATATTTGTTTGATGTCTTGGGTGATATTCATTTACCTGTTTCCAAGTCTGTTTTCATTGAACTGATAAAACTGTGTATAAAAGACTGTGTATTTCAATTCAATGGAGATTATCATGCTCAAAAGTTTGGTATGGCAATCAGTATCCCTATTTCACCTGTACTAAGTAACCTTTACATGGAATTTATTGAAACAAAATTACTAATGGATATCTTACCTACTAATGCAATTTGGTTTAGGTATTTAGATGATGTTCTTTGTGTTTGGCCAAGAATTGAAAATTTACAAATATTTCTCCCCTAAGTTATCAAATTAGTACATTCCATCAAATTTACTATAAAAAAGAAAATGATGGTATGTTACCATTTTTAGATTGCATGAACCGTAGGCAAGGAAACAAGTTGAGGTCTAGCATATACAGAAAACCTACCAAAGTATGCTCATATATCCATTATTACTCATCTCCACATGACAGAGTTAAGTTATCATCATTTCAGTCTATGTTCCTTAGGGCATTACGTATTTGCTATCCAGAGTCTATTTATGATGAGTTTGAGGATATACTCTACTGGATCTAAGTTAAAGTACCCTAGATCTTTCATTGATAAATCCCGTAAATTAGCAAAGAAATCATTTTATAGAGTTGAGCCGAAACCTCCTATTGACACTAAGAATCTTTCAGTTCTCCCTTTTGATAATAATTTTACTTCCCATATTGCTTAAATCCTTTTATGTAAAGGTTGCCTTCAGCAGCAATAATACTATAAAGATTATCTTAATCAGGAATTCGCAAGAATATTCTCCTAGTTGCATCTATAAAGTACCACGTATAAATTGCGATAAGTTTTGTGTTGGGCAGCCTCATAAACATCTTTCTGTTAGACTTACGCAACATAGATATAGTATAAGAACGGGACAAGAATCAAATGCGTTGTTTAATTAAGTTAAAACCTATGATCATTGTAGTGACTGGAGTAATGCCATCTCAGTTATTAACTCCAACTCTATTACCACGAAAAATATCATTGAATCTTCCCATTATTAGATACACAAAGAATTATAATCTTAATATTATTGAGGGTCTACACAAATTAGATAACTTTATTGTTGATTGAATTTGTAAAATGATAAGTTTATGATACGCTCGTTCTCTGTCTTGGACAATCACATGTTTACCAAATGGCGTCCTAGTTACATCTCTTCGTTGCATATCAACTGATTGTTGTATTTCTCTCTTGTGTCTCCCCTGATGATGTGATTATTACAAGAAAGTGCAGTAACTTATCGTGTTTCCTTTTCCCAGTGGACTCATCAGAATATACTTGATCACGCGCAATGATGCGATCCTTTCCTGTATATATATATATATATATATATATATATATATATATATATATATATATATATATATATATATATATATATATATATATATATATATATATATATATATATATTATCCCTGGGGATAGGGGAGAAAGAATACTTCCCACGTATTCCCTGCGTGTCGTAGAAGGCGACTAAAAGGGAAGGGAGCGGGGGGCTGGAAATCCTCCCCTCTCGTTTTTTTTTAATTTTCCAAAAGAAGGAACAGAGAAGGGGGCCAGGTGAGGATATTCCCTCAAAGGCCCAGTCCTCTGTTCTTAACGCTACCTCGCTATCGCGGGAAATGGCGAATAGTATGAAAAAAAAAAAAAAAAAATATATATATATATATATATATATATATGTATATATATATGAATATCACTGGGGATAGGAAAAAAAATGTATTTCCTACGCGTTCCTCACTTGTCGTAGAAGGCTACGAAAGGAGACGGGAGCAGGGGCTAGAAATCCTCCTCTACTTGTATTCTAACTTTCTAAAAGGGGAAACAGAAGAAGGAGTCACGCGTGGAGTCCTCATCTTCCTCGAGGGAAGGAATGTGTGTGGATGTAACCAAGCTGAGAAAAAGGGAGAGATAGGTAACATGTTTGAGGAAAGGAACCTAGATGTTTTGGCTCTGAGTGAAACGAAGCTCAAGGGTAAAGGGGAAGAGTGGTTTAGGAATATTTTGGGAGTAAAATCAGTGGTTGGTGAGAGGACAAGAGCAAGGGAAGAAGTAGCACTACTCATGAAACCGGAGTTGTGGGAGTACGTGATAGAGTGTAAAGCTGAAAGTCGATGGAGAGATGGGTGATTATTGGTGCCTATACACCTGGGCATGAGAAGAAAGATCATGAGAGGCAAGTGTTTTTGGAGCAGCCGAGTTAGTTTGTTACTAGTTTTGATGCACGAGACTGGGTTATAGTGATTTGTAATTTGAATGCTAAGGTAAGTAATGTGGCAGTTGAGGGAATGATTGGTGTACATTGGGTGCTTACTATTGTAAATGGAAATGTGAAGAGCTTGTTGATTTGCCTGCATAAAAATTACTGGTGATTGGAAATACCTGGTTTAAAAAGAGAGGTATACATAAGTAGACGTATGTAAGTAGGAGAGATTGCCATAGAGAGTTATTGGAGTACGTGTTAATTGACAGGCGCGTGAAAGAAAGACTTATGGATGTTAATGTGCTGAATGGTGCAACTGGAGGGATGTCTGATCATTATCTTGTGGAGACGAATATGAAGATTTGTTGACGTTTTCAGCAAAGAAGTGAGAATGTTGGGTTGAAGAGAGTGGTGAGAGTAACTGAGCTTTGAAGGAGTCTTATGTGAGGAAGTACTGGGAGAGACTGAGTGCAGAATGAAAATAGGTAAGAGCAAAGGACATAAGGGGAGTGGGGAGGAATGGGATGTGTTTGGGGAAGAAGTGATGGCTTGCTCAAAAGATGCTTGTGGCATGAAAAGCGAGGGAAGTGGGCAGATTAGAAACGGTAGTGAGTGGTGGGATGAAGAGGTAAGATTATTAAAGAAAAAGAAGAGATAGGCATTTGGACTAGTTTTGTAGGAAAATAGAGCAAATGTTTAAGAGATACATAAAAGAAAGAGGCATGAGGTCAAGAGAAAGAGGCAAGTGGTGAAAAAGAGGGCAAATGAGAGTTGGGTTGAGAGAGTATCATTAACATTTAGGGAGAGTCAAAATACGTTTTGGGAGGTAATTAAAGTGCGTAAGACAAAAGAACAAATGGGAACATCGATGAAGGGGGCGAATGGGGTGGTAATAACAAGAAGTGGTGATGTTAGAAGGAGATGGAGTGAGTATTTTGAAGGTTTGTTGAATGTGTTAGATGATAAAGTGGCAGATATAGGGTGTTTTGGTCGAGGTGGTGTGAGAAGTGGCAGGAGTTGGGGAGAATGATTTGTTAAACAGGCAAGAGGTAGTAAAAGCTTTGCTGAATATGAAAGCCTGCAAGGCAGCTGGTTTGGATGGTATTGCAATGATATTTGTTAAAAAAGGGTTGACTGTGTTGTTGACAGGATGGTAGGGACATGTAATGTATGTATGACTCGAGGTGAGGTGCCGAAGGATTGGCGGAATGCATGCATATTGCCATAGTACAAAGGTAAAGGGGCTAAAGGTGAGTGCTCAACTTACAGAGGTATAAGTTTGTTCAGTATTCCTGGAAAATTGTATGGGAGGGTATTGGTTGAGAAGGTGAAAGCGTGTACAGAGCATCAGATTGGGAAAGAGTAGTGTGGTTTCAGAAGTGGTAGAGGATGTGTGGATAAGGTGTTTGCTTTAAAAAATGTATGTGGCAAATACTTAGAAAAGCAAATGGATTTGTATGTAGCATTTATGGATCTGGACAAGACATATGATAGAGATGATAGAGATACTCTGTGGAAGGTATTAAAATATGTGGTGTGGGAGGCAAGTCGCTAGAAGCAGCAAAAGTTTTTATCGAGGATGTAAGGCATGTGTACGAGTAAGAAGAGAAGAAAGTGATTGGATCTCAGTGAATGTCAGTTTGCGCCAGGGGTGCATGATGTCTCCATGGTTGTAAAATTTGTTTATGGATGGGGTTGTTAGGGACGTGAATGCAAGAGTTTTGGAGAGAGGGGCAAGTATGCAGTCTGAACTGGATGAGAGGGCTTGGGAAGTGAGTCAGTTGTTGTTCGCTGATGATACAGCGCTGGTGGCTGATTCGGGTGAGAAACTGCAGAAGCTGATGACTGAGTTTCGTAAAGTATGTGAACGAAGAAAGCTGAGAGTAAATGTGAATAAGAGCAAGGTTATTAGGTTTAGTAGGGTTGAGGGACAAGTCAATCGGGAGGTAAGTTTGAATAGAGAAAAACTGGAAGAAGTGAAGTGTTTTAGATATCCACCGTCTATCTATAGCCCACGCCTCGCAACCATATAACATTGTTGGAACTACTATTCCTTTAAACATTCCCATTTTTGCTCTCTGAGATAATGTTCTCGCCTTCCACACATTTTCAACGCTCCCAGAACTTTCGCCCCCATCCCCACCCTGTGACTCATTGTCGCTTTCATGGTTCCATCCGCTGCCAAATCCACTCGCAGATATCTAAAACACTATACTTCCTCCATCTTTTCTCTATTCAAACTTATCTCCCAATTGACTTGACCTTCAACCTATATATATATATATATATATATATATATATATATATATATATATATATATATATATATATATATTATATATATATATATATATATATATATATATATATATATATATATATATATATATATTTATACATATATATTATATATATAAATATATTATATATATATCTATTATAAATATAAATATTATATATATAAAGATATATATATATAATATATATATATATAATATATAATATATAATTATATATATTTAATATAAAATTTTTAAAAATTATATATATATATTATATATCTATATATATAATATTATATATATACATATAATAGATATATATATATATCAATATATATATACTATAAAATATATATAAATATCATATATAAATATATATATATATATTAAACAAAAAAAAGTATATATAAATATATATATATTATATATATATATATAATATATATATATATACTATATAATATATATATAAATATATTATATATTTATTTTTTTTTTTCTTTTTTTTTTTATACTTGTCGCTGTCTCCCGCGTTTGCGAGGTAGCGCAAGGAAACAGACGAAAGAAATGGCCCAACCCACCCCCCCCCGAAATACACATGACATACACACGTCCACACACGCAAATATACATACCTACACAGCTTTCCATGGTTTACCCCAGACGCTTCACATGCCTTGATTCAATCCACTGACAGCACGTCAACCCCTGTATACCACATCGCTCCAATTCACTCTATTCCTTGCCCTCCTTTCACCCTCCTGCATGTTCAGGCCCCGATCACACAAAATCTTTTTCACTCCATCTTTCCACCTCCAATTTGGTCTCCCTCTTCTCCTCGTTCCCTCCACCTCCGACACATATATCCTCTTGGTCAATCTTTCCTCACTCATTCTCTCCATGTGCCCAAACCATTTCAAAACACCCTCTTCTGCTCTCTCAACCACGCTCTTTTTATTTCCACACATCTCTCTTACCCTTACGTTACTTACTCGATCAAACCACCTCACACCACACATTGTCCTCAAACATCTCATTTCCAGCACATCCATCCTCCTGCGCACAACTCTATCCATAGCCCACGCCTCGCAACCATACAACATTGTTGGAACCACTATTCCTTCAAACATACCCATTTTTGCTTTCCGAGATAATGTTCTCGACTTCCACACATTTTTCAAGGCTCCCAAAATTTTCGCCCCCTCCCCCACCCTATGATCCACTTCCGCTTCCATGGTTCCATCCGCTGACAGATCCACTCCCAGATATCTAAAACACTTCACTTCCTCCAGTTTTTCTCCATTCAAACTCACCTCCCAATTGACTTGACCCTCAACCCTACTGTACCTAATAACCTTGCTCTTATTCACATTTACTCTTAACTTTCTTCTTCCACACACTTTACCAAACTCAGTCACCAGCTTCTGCAGTTTCTCACATGAATCAGCCACCAGCGCTGTATCATCAGCGAACAACAACTGACTCACTTCCCAAGCTCTCTCATCCCCAACAGACTTCATACTTGCCCCTCTTTCCAGGACTCTTGCATTTACCTCCCTAACAACCCCATCCATAAACAAATTAAACAACCATGGAGACATCACACACCCCTGCCGCAAACCTACATTCACTGAGAACCAATCACTTTCCTCTCTTCCTACACGTACACATGCCTTACATCCTCGATAAAAACTTTTCACTGCTTCTAACAACTTGCCTCCCACACCATATATTCTTAATACCTTCCACAGAGCATCTCTATCAACTCTATCATATGCCTTCTCCAGATCCATAAATGCTACATACAAATCCATTTGCTTTTCTAAGTATTTCTCACATACATTCTTCAAAGCAAACACCTGATCCACACATCCTCTACCACTTCTGAAACCACACTGCTCTTCCCCAATCTGATGCTCTGTACATGCCTTCACCCTCTCAATCAATACCCTCCCATATAATTTACCAGGAATACTCAACAAACTTATACCTCTGTAATTTGAGCACTCACTCTTATCCCCTTTGCCTTTGTACAATGGCACTATGCACGCATTCCGCCAATCCTCAGGCACCTCACCATGAGTCATACATACATTAAATAACCTTACCAACCAGTCAACAATACAGTCACCCCCTTTTTTAATAAATTCCACTGCAATACCATCCAAACCTGCTGCCTTGCCGGCTTTCATCTTCCGCAAAGCTTTTACTACCTCTTCTCTGTTTACCAAATCATTTTCCCTAACCCTCTCACTTTGCACACCACCTCGACCAAAACACCCTATATCTGCCACTCTGTCATCAGACACATTCAACAAACCTTCAAAATACTCATTCCATCTCCTTCTCACATCACCGCTACTTGTTATCACCTCCCCATTTGCGCCCTTCACTGAAGTTCCCATTTGCTCCCTTGTCTTACGCACCCTATTTACCTCCTTCCAGAACATCTTTTTATTCTCCCTAAAATTTACTGATAGTCTCTCACCCCAACTCTCATTTGCCCTTTTTTTCACCTCTTGCACGTTCGCTGACCTCCTTCTCTTTCTTTATACTTCTCCCACTCAATTGGCATTTTTCCCTGCAAAAATCGTCCAAAATGCCTCGCTCTTCTCTTTCCACTAATACACTTATTCTTCATTCCCACGACTCAATACCCTTTCTAAACAGCCCCACCTCCCACTCTTCTCATGCACATAGCAGCTTTTGCGCATATCCATCAATGATTCCCTAAATACAGCCCTATCCTCCCCCACTCCCCCTTACTTCCATTGTTCTCAAACCTTTTTCCATTCTGTACACAGTCTCTCCGGTACTAATCCCCACTCAGGTCTCCTTCCCAAGCTCACTTACTCTCAACCACTTCTTCACCCCAACATTCACGATTCACTTCCTCTTTTTCTGAAAACCCAACTAATCTTCACCTTAGCCCACAAGTAATGATCAGAAACTCCCTCCAGTTGCACCTCCTCAGCACATTAACATCCAAAAGTCTCTCTTTCCGCGCGCGCTGTCAATTAACACGTAAACCAATAACGCTCGCTTCTGGCCATCTCTCCTACTTACATAAGTATAACTTATGTAAATCTCGCTTTTTTAAACCATGTATTCCCAATCATCAGTCCTTTTTCAGCACATAAATCTACAGCTCTTCACCATTTCCATTTACAACACTACACCCCCATGCATAACCAATTATTCCCTCAACTGCCACATTACTCCACCTTGCATTCAAATCACCCATCACCTATAAACCCGTCCGTGCATCAAAACCGCTAACACATCAGTTAGCTGCTCCCAAAACACTTGCCTCTTCAGGATCTAAAAAGGGGAAACAGAAGAAGGAGTCCACGCGTGGAGTCCTCATCTTCCTCAGGGAAGGAATGTGTGTGGATGTAACCAGCTGAGAAAAAGGGAGAGATAGGTAACATGTTTGAGGAAAGGAACCTAGATGTTTTGGCTCTGAGTAAACGAAGCTCAAGGGTAAGGGGAAGAGTGGGTTTAGGAATATTTTGGGAGTAAAATCAGTGGTTGTGAGTAGGACAAGAGCAAGGGAAGAAGTAGCACTACTCATGAAACCGGAGTTGTTGGGAGTACGTGATAGAGTGTAAAGCTGAAAGTCGATGGAGAGATGGGTGATTATTGGTGCCTATACACCTGGGCATGAGAAGAAAGATCATGAGAGGCAAGTGTTTTTGGAGCAGCCGAGTTAGTTGTTACTAGTTTTGATGCACGAGACTGGTTATAGTGATTTGTAATTTTGAATGCTAAGGTAAGTAATGTGGCAGTTGAGGGAATGATTGGGGTGTACATTGGGTGCTTACTATTGTAAATGGAAATGTGAAGAGCTTGTTGATTTGCCTGCATAAAAATTACTGGTGATTGGAAATACCTGGTTTAAAAGAGAGGTATACATAAGTAGACGTATGTAAGTAGGAGAGATTGCCATAAGAGTTATTGGAGTACGTGTTAATTGACAGGCGCGTGAAAGAAAGCTTATGGATGTTAATGTGCTGAATGTGCAACTGGAGGGATGTCTGATCATTATCTTGTGGAGACGAATATGAAGATTTGTTGACGTTTTCAGCAAAGAAGTGAGAATGTTGGGTTGAAGAGAGTGGTGAGAGTAACTGAGCTTTGAAGGAGTCTTATGTGAGGAAGTACTGGGAGAGACTGAGTGCAGAATGAAAATAGGTAAGAGCAAAGGACATAAGGGGAGTGGGGAGGAATGGGATGTGTTTGGGGAAGAAGTGATGGCTTGCTCAAAAGATGCTTGTGGCATGAAAAGCGAGGGAAGTGGGCAGATTAGAAACGGTAGTGAGTGGTGGGATGAAGAGGTAAGATTATTAAAGAAAAAGAAGAGATAGGCATTTGGACTAGTTTTGTAGGAAAATAGAGCAAATGTTTAAGAGATACATAAAAGAAAGAGGCATGAGGTCAAGAGAAAGATGCAAGTGGTGAAAAAGAGGGCAAATGAGAGTTGGGTTGAGAGAGTATCATTAACATTTAGGGAGAGTCAAAATACGTTTTGGGAGGTAATTAAAGTGCGTAAGACAAAAGAACAAATGGGAACATCGATGAAGGGGGCGAATGGGGTGGTAATAACAAATAGTGGTGATGTTAGAAGGAGATGGAGTAAGTATTTTGAAGGTTTGTTGAATGTGTTAGATGATAAAGTGGCAGATATAGGGTGTTTTGGTCGAGGTGGTGTGAGAAGTGGCAGGAGTTGGGGAGAATGATTTGTTAAACAGGCAAGAGGTAGTAAAAGCTTTGCTGAATATGAAATCCTGCAAGGCAGCTGGTTTGGATGGTATTGCAATGATATTTGTTAAAAAAGGGGTGACTGTGTTGTTGACAGGATGGTAGGGACAGTTAATGTATGTATGACTCGAGGTGAGGTGCCGAAGGATTGGCGGAATGCATGCATATTGCCATAGTACAAAGGTAAAGGGGCTAAAGGTGAGTGCTCAACTTACAGAGGTATAAGTTTGTTCAGTATTCCTGGAAAATTGTATGGGAGGATATTGGTTGAGAAGGTGAAAGCGTGTACAGAGCATCAGATTGGGAAAGAGTAGTGTGGTTTCAGAAGTGGTAGAGGATGTGTGGATAAGGTGTTTGCTTTAAAAAATGTATGTGGCAAATACTTAGAAAAGCAAATGGATTTGTATGTAGCATTTATGGATCTGGAGAAGTCATATGATAGAGATGATAGAGATGCTCTGTGGAAGGTATTAAAATATGTGGTGTGGGAGGCAAGTCGCTAGAAGCAGCAAAAGTTTTTATCGAGGATGTAAGGCATGTGTACGAGTAAGAAGAGAAGAAAGTGATTGGATCTCAGTGAATGTCAGTTTGCGCCAGGGGTGCATGATGTCTCCATGGTTGTAAAATTTGTTTATGGATGGGGTTGTTAGGGACGTGAATGCAAGAGTTTTGGAGAGAGGGGCAAGTATGCAGTCTGAACTGGATGAGAGGGCTTGGGAAGTGAGTCAGTTGTTGTTCGCTGATGATACAGCGCTGGTGGCTGATTCGGGTGAGAAACTGCAGAAGCTGATGACTGAGTTTGGTAAAGTAAGTGAACGAAGAAAGCTGAAAGTAAATGTGAATAAGAGCAAGGTTATTAGGTTTAGTAGGGTTGAGGGACAAGTCAATTGGGAGGTAAGTTTGAATAGAGAAAAACTGGTAGAAGTGAAGAGTTTTAGATATCCACCGTCTATCTATAGCCCACGCCTCGCAACCATATAACATTGTTGGAACTACTATTCATTTAAACATTCCCATTTTTGCTCTCTGAGATAATGTTCTCGCCTTCCACACATTTTCAACGCTCCCAGAACTTTCGCCCCCATCCCCACCCTGTGACTCATTTTCGCTTTCATGGTTCCATCCGCTGCCAAATCCACTCGCAGATATCTAAAACACTATACTTCCTCCATCTTTTCTCTATTCAAACTTATCTCCCAATTGACTTGACCTTCAACCTATATATATATATATATATATATATATATATATATATATATATATATATATATATAATATATATATATATATATATATATATATATATATATATATATATATATATTATATATATATATATATATATATATAATATATATATATATATATATATATATATATATATATATATATATATATATATATATATATATATATATATATATATATATATATATATATATATATATATATATATATATATATATATATATATATATATATATATATATATATATATATATATATATTTTTTTTTTTTTTTTTTTTTTATACTTTGTCGCTGTCTCCCGCGTTTGCGAGGTAGCGCAAGGAAACAGACGAAAGAAATGGCCCAACCCCCCCCCCCCATACACATTACATACACACGTCCACACACGCAAATATACATACCTACACAGCTTTCCATGGTTTACCCCAGACGCTTCACATGCCTTGATTCAATCCACTGACAGCACGTCAACCCCTGTATACCACATGACTCCAATTCACTCTATTCCTTGCCCTCCTTTCACCCTCCTGCATGTTCAGGCCCCGATCACACAAAATCTTTTTCACTCCATCTTTCCACCTCCAATTTGGTCTCCCTCTTCTCCTCGTTCCCTCCACCTCCGACACATATATCCTCTTGGTCAATCTCTCCTCACTCATTCTCTCCATGTGCCCAAACCATTTCAAAACACCCTCTTCTGCTCTCTCAACCACGCTCTTTTTATTTCCACACATCTCTCTTACCCTTACGTTACTTACTCGATCAAACCACCTCACACCACACATTGTCCTCAAACATCTCATTTCCAGCACATCCATCCTCCTGCGCACATCTCTATCCATAGCCCACGCCTCGCAACCATACAACATTGTTGGAACCACTATTCCCTCAAACATACCCATTTTTGCTTTCCGAGATAATGTTCTCGACTTCCACACATTTTTCAAGGCTCCCAAAATTTTCGCCCCCTCCCCCACCCTATGATCCACTTCCGCTTCCATGGTTCCATCCGCTGACAGATCCACTCCCAGATATCTAAAACACTTCACTTCCTCCAGTTTTTCTCCATTCAAACTCACCTCCCAATTGACTTGACCCTCACCCCTACTGTACCTAATAACCTTGCTCTTATTCACATTTACTCTCAACTTTCTTCTTCCACACACTTTACCAAACTCAGTCACCAGCTTCTGCAGTTTCTCACATGAATCAGCCACCAGCGCTGTATCATCAGCGAACAACAACTGACTCACTTCCCAAGCTCTCTCATCCCCAACAGACTTCATACTTGCCCCTCTTTCCAGGACTCTTGCATTTACCTCCCTTACAACCCCATCCATAAACAAATTAAACAACCATGGAGACATCACACACCCCTGCCGCAAACCTACATTCACTGAGAACCAATCACTTTCCTCTCTTCCTACACGTACACATGCCTTACATCCTCGATAAAAACTTTTCACTGCTTCTAACAACTTGCCTCCCACACCATATATTCTTAATACCTTCCACAGAGCATCTCTATCAACTCTATCATATGCCTTCTCCAGATCCATAAATGCTACATACAAATCCATTTGCTTTTCTAAGTATTTCTCACATACATTCTTCAAAGCAAACACCTGATCCACACATCCTCTACCACTTCTGAAACCGCACTGCTCTTCCCCAATCTGATGCTCTGTACATGCCTTCACCCTCTCAATCAATACCCTCCCATATAATTTACCAGGAATACTCAACAAACTTATACCTCTGTAATTTGAGCACTCACTCTTATCCCCTTTGCCTTTGTACAATGGCACTATGCACGCATTCCGCCAATCCTCAGGCACCTCACCATGAGTCATACATACATTAAATAACCTTACCAACCAGTCAACAATACAGTCACCCCCTTTTTTAATAAATTCCACTGCAATACCATCCAAACCTGCTGCCTTGCCGGCTTTCATCTTCCGCAAAGCTTTTACTACCTCTTCTCTGTTTACCAAATCATTTTCCCTAACCCTCTCACTTTGCACACCACCTCGACCAAAACACCCTATATCTGCCACTCTGTCATCAGACACATTCAACAAACCTTCAAAATACTCATTCCATCTCCTTCTCACATCACCGCTACTTGTTATCACCTCCCCATTTACGCCCTTCACTGAAGTTCCCATTTGCTCCCTTGTCTTACGCACCCTATTTACCTCCTTCCAGAACATCTTTTTATTCTCCCTAAAATTTACTGATAGTCTCTCACCCCAACTCTCATTTGCCCTTTTTTTCACCTCTTGCACCTTTCTCTTGACCTCCTGTCTCTTTCTTTTATACTTCTCCCACTCAATTGCATTTTTTCCCTGCAAAAATCGTCCAAATGCCTCTCTCTTCTCTTTCACTAATACTCTTACTTCTTCATCCCACCACTCACTACCCTTTCTAAACAGCCCACCTCCCACTCTTCTCATGCCACAAGCATCTTTTGCGCAATCCATCACTGATTCCCTAAATACATCCCATTCCTCCCCCACTCCCCTTACTTCCATTGTTCTCACCTTTTTCCATTCTGTACACAGTCTCTCCTGGTACTTCCCCACACAGGTCTCCTTCCCAAGCTCACTTACTCTCACCACCTTCTTCACCCCAACATTCACTCCTCTTTTCTGAAAACCCATACTAATCTTCACCTTAGCCTCCACAAGATAATGATCAGACATCCCTCCAGTTGCACCTCTCAGCACATTAACATCCAAAAGTCTCTCTTTCGCACGCCTGTCAATTAACACGTAATCCAATAACGCTCTCTGGCCATCTCTCCTACTTACATAAGTATACTTATGTATATCTCGCTTTTTAAACCAGGTATTCCCAATCATCAGTCCTTTTTCAGCACATAAATCTACAAGCTCTTCACCATTTCCATTTACAACACTGAACACCCCATGCATACCAATTATTCCCTCAACTGCCACATTACTCACCTTTGCATTCAAATCACCCATCACTATAACCCGGTCTCGTGCATCAAAACCGCTAACACACTCATTTAGCTGCTCCCAAAACACTTGCCTCTCATGATCTTTCTTCTCATGCCCAGGTGCATATGCACCAATAATCACCCACCTCTCTCCATCAACTTTCAGTTTTACCCATATTAATCGAGAATTTACTTTCTTGCATTCTATCACATACTCCCACAACTCCTGTTTCAGGAGTATTGCTACTCCTTCCCTTGCTCTTGTCCTCTCACTAACCCCTAAAATGGGAAACAGAAGAAGGAGTCACGCGGGGAGTGATCATCCTCCTCGAAGGCTCAGAGTGGGATGCCTAAATGTGTGTGGATGTAACCAAGATGTGAAAAAAGGAGAGATAGGTAGTATGTTTGAGGAAAGGAACCTGGATGTTTTGGCTCTGAGTGAAACGAAGCTCAAGGGTAAAGGGGAAGAGTGGTTTGGAAATGTCTGGGGAGTGAAGTATATATATATATATATATATATATATATATATATATATTATATATATATATATATATATATATATATATATATATATATATATATATATATATATATATATATATATATATATATATATATATATATATATATATATATATGTATATATATATATATATATATATATATATATATATATATATATATATATATATATATATATATATATATATATATATATATATATATATATGAGAGTTGGGGTGAGAGAGCATCATTAAATTTTAGGGAGAATAAAAAGATGTTCTGGAAGGAGGTAAATAAAGTGCGTAAGACAAGGGAGCAAATGGGAACTTCAGTGAAGGGCACAAATGGGGAGGTGATAACAAGTAGTGGTGATGTGAGAAGGAGATGGAGTGAGTATTTTGAAGGTTTGTTGAATGTGTTTGATGATAGAGTGGCAGATATAGTGTGTTTTAGTCGAGGTGGTGTGCAAGTGAGAGGGTTAGGGAAAATGATTTGGTAAACAGAGAAGAGGTAGTAAAAGCTTTGCGGAAGATGAAAGCCGGCAAGGCAGCAGGTTTGGATGGTATTGCAGTAGAATTTATTAAAAAAGGGGGTGACTGTATTGTTGACTGGTTGGTAAGGTTATTTAATGTATGTATGACTCATGGTGAGGTGCCTGAGGATTGGCGGAATGCGTGCATAGTGCCATTGTACAAAGGCAAAGGGGATAAGAGTGAGTGCTCAAATTACAGAGGTATAAGTTTGTTGAGTATTCCTGGTAAATTATATGGGAGGATATTGATTGAGAGGGTGAAGGCATGTACAGAGCATCAGATTGGGGAAGAGCAGTGTTGTTTCAGAAGTGGTAGAGGATGTGGATCAGGTGTTTGCTTTGAAGAATGTATGTGAGAAATACTTAGAAAAGCAAATGGATTTGTATGTAGCATTTATGGATCTGGATAAGGCACATGATAGAGTTGATAGAGATGCTCTGTAGAAGGTATTAAGAATATATGGTGTGGGAGGCAAGTTCTTAGAAGCAGTGAAAAGTTTTTATCGAGGATGTAAAGCATGTGTACGTGTAGGAAGAGAGGAAAGTGATTGGTTCTCAGTGACTGTAGGTTTGCGGCAGGGGTGTGTGATGTCTCCATGGTTGTTTAATTTGTTTATGGATGGGGTTGTTAGGGAGGTGAATGCAAGAGTTTTGGAAAGAGGGGCAAGTATGAAGTATGTTGGGGATGAGAGAGCTTGGGAAGTGAGTCAGTTGTTGTTCGCTGATGATACAGCACTGGTGGCTGATTCATGTGAGAAACTGCAGAAGCTGGTGACTGAGTTTGGTAAAGTGTGTGAAAGAAGAAAGTTAAGAGTAAATGTGAATAAGAGCAAGGTTATTAGGTACAGTAGTGTTGAGGGTCAAGTCAATTGGGAGGTGATTTTGAATGGAGAAAAAACTGGAGGAAGTGAAGTGTTTTAGATATCTGGGGGTGGATCTGGCAGAGAATGGAACCATGGAAGCGGAAGTGGATCATGGGGTGGGGGAGGGGGCGAAAATTCTGGGAGCCTTGAAGAATGTGTGGAAGTCGAGAACATTATCTCGGAAAGCAAAAATGGGTATGTTTGAAGGAATAGTGGTTCCAACAATGTTGTATGGTTGCGAGGCGTGGGCTATGGATAGAGTTGTGCGCAGGAGGATGGATGTGCTGGAAATGAGATGTTTGAGGACAATGTGTGGTGTGAGGTGGTTTGATCGAGTAAGTAACGTGAGGGTAAGAGAGATGTGTGGAAATAAAAAGAGCGTGGTTGAGAGAGCAGAAGAGGGTGTTTTGAAATGGTTCGGGCACATGGAGAGAATGAGTGAGGAAAGATTGACCAAGAGAATATATGTGTCGGAGGTGGAGGGAACGAGGAGAAGAGGGAGACCAAATTGGAGGTGGAAAGATGGAGTGAAAAAGATTTTGTGTGATCGGGGCCTGAACATGCAGGAGGGTGAAAGGAGGGCAAGGAATAGAGTGAATTGGAGCGATGTGGTATACCGGGGTTGACGTGCTGTCAGTGGATTGAATCAAGGCATGTGAAGCGTCTGGGGTAAACCATGGAAAGCTGTGTAGGTATGTATATTTCCGTGTGTGTACGTATGTATATACATGTGTATGGGGGTGGGTTGGGCCATTTCTTTCGTCTGTTTCCTTGCGCTAACTCGCAAACGCGGGAGACAGCGACAAAGCAATATATATATATATATATATATATATATATATATATATATATATATATATATATATATATATATATATATATATATATATATATATATATATATTTTATTATTATCTTATTTTGCTTTGTCGCTGTCTCCCGCGTTTGCGAGGTAGCGCAAGGAAACAGACGAAAGAAATGGCCCAACCCACCCCCATACAGATGTATATACATACACGTCCACACACGCAAATATACATACCTATACATCTCAATGTACACATATGTATACACACACAGACACATACCTTTATACCCATGCACACAATTCACACTGTCTGCCTTTATTCATTCCCATCGCCACCTCGCCACACATGGAATACCATCCCCCTCCCCCCTCATGTGTGCGAGGTAGCACTAGGAAAAGACAACAAAGGCCCCATTCGTTCACACTCAGTCTCTAGCTGTCATGCAATACTGCCCGAAACCACAGCTCCCTTTCCACATCCAGGCCCCACACTACTTTCCATGGTTTACCCCAGACGCTTCACATGCCCTGATTCAATCCACTGACAGCACGTCAACCCCGGTATACCACATCGATCCAATTCACTCTATTCCTTGCCGGCCTTTCATCCTCCTGCATGTTCAGGCCCCGATCACTCAAAATCTTTTTCACTTCATCTTTCCACCTCCAATTTGGTCTCCCACTTCTCCTCGTTCCTTCCACCTCCGACACATATATCCTCTTGGTCAATCTTTCCTCACTCATTCTCTCCATGTGCCCAAACCATTTCAAAACACCCTCTTCTGCTCTCTCAACCACGCTCTTTTTATTTCCACACATTTCTCTTACCCTTACATTACTTACTCTATCAAACCACCTCACACCACACATTGTTCTCAAACATCTCATTTCCAGCACATCCACCCTCCTGCGCACAACTCTATCCATAGCCCACGCCTCGCAACCATACAACATTGTTGGAACCACTATTCCTTCAGACATACTCATTTTTGCTTTCCGAGATAATGTTCTCGACTTCCACACATTCTTCAAGGCTCCCAGGATTTTCGCCCCCTCCCCCACCCTATGATTCACTTCCGCTTCCATGATTCCATCCGCTGCCAGATCCACTCCCAGATATCTAAAACACTTTACTTCCTCCAGTTTTTCTCCATTCAAACTTACCTCCCAATTGACTTGACCCTCAACCCTGCTGTACCTAATAACCTTGCTCTTATTCACATTTACTCTTAACTTCCTTCTTTCTTCTTTAATCTTATACTTAATCGCCATCTCCCGCATTAGCGAGGTAGTGCAAGGAAACAGACGAAAGAATGGTCCAACCTACGCATATACACATGCGTATACATAAACGCCTACACACACACACACACACACACACACACACACACACATATATATATATATATATATATATATATATATATATATATATATATATATATATATATATATATATATATATATATATATATATATATATTTTCTTTTTTTTTTTGCTCTATCGCTGTCTCCCGCGTTTGCGAGGTAGCGCAAGGAAACAGACGAAAGAAATGGCCCAACCCACCCCCATACACATGTATATACATACGTCCACACACGCAAATATACATACCTACATAGCTTTCCATGGTTTACCCCAGACGCTTCACATGCCCTGATTTAATCCACTGACAGTACGTCAACCCCAGTATACCACATCGATCCAATTCACTCTATTCCTTGCCCTCGTTTCACCCTCCTGCATGTTCAGGCCACGATCACACAAAATCTTTTTCACTCCATCTTTTCACCTCCAATTTGGTCTCCCACTTCTCCTCGTTCCCTCCACCTCCGACACATATATCCTCTTGGTCATATATATATGTACATATATCTATATATGTGGTGTGAGGTGGTTTGATCGAGTAAGTAACGTAAGGGTAAGAGAGATGTGTGGAAATAAAAAGAGCGTGGTTGAGAGAGCAGAAGAGGGTGTTTTGAAATGGTTTGGGCACATGGAGAGAATGGGGATAGGGGAGAAAGAATACTTCGCACGTATTCCCTGCGTGTCGTAGAAGGCGACTAAAAGGGAAGGGAGCGGGGGGCTGGAAATCTTCCCCTCTCATTTTTTTTTTTTTCCAAAGGAAGGAACAGAGAATGGGGCTTGGTGAGGATGTTTCCTCAGAGGCCCAGTCCTCTGTTGTTAACGCTACCTCGCTGAGGCGGGAAATGGCGAATAGTATGAAAGAAAGAAAGAAAGATATATATATATATATATATATATATATATATATATATATATATATATATATATATATAAGAGAGAGAGAGAGAGAGAGAGAGAGAGAGAGAGAGAGAGAGAGAGAGAGAGAGAGAGAGAGAGAGAGAGAGAGAGAGAGAGAGAGAGAGAGAGAGAGAGAGAGAGAGAGAGAGGTGCTACGATATTATTAGATGATGAGTACTAGTTTTGATCACAAGAAATTATCATTTCATCGTTGTTAATATTCATAGCCATGGTTTATGTAAAACCCCTTAATTATGACATTAATGACCTAGCTGGGACTATGAACTGCCAAGCATTTGACTACACATTTTCCTGTAGGATAAGAAAAGGCCAATAACCTCTTCACACTTAATACCTTAAAGAAAAATGACATGGGTCCACATAATATGACAGTGACATATGTCAGTGTGTGCGGTCACTTGGGTATCTTAAGATCTAACTGGCTGCAACATTGCTAACATAATTAATCATGCATGGGTCCGCGGAAATAATCACATTAAATATCTCATGGTACTCAGAGTATCAGAAAAAGTGTGGCATGCATCCTAACACAATTTAAATCGTAACTAAACATCCTAATTCACAATTACAAGGGATTTCTTTTTAATGCCCTTAACCGTTTGACATATTAAACAAGCAATATTCTGTAGTCGCTGCCTCACTGCATAAAACTGACCGGCGGATTCGCGTCAGGTCTCTGGTGCTAAAAGTTCTCTTAGTGAGTACCAATTGGTAACACAAGTTCTTGGCCGGATTTAGTGAAACTGGACTACAGCCGGGTCTCTTGGTGTGAGTGTGTCCGTGGCCGATGGTTGGACCCTCGTCCTCCACGTCATGTTTGTCTGTGCTCACGTTTCATGCAGCGGCACACCGTACTGCGCCCATTGGGTCAAGCGCGCCCCAAGCACGTCCTTGCCGCTGCATACAGAATCGGTTGTCACAAACTAAGACTCTCCCCAGCTGGGACCCTGACTTGCGTTCTTCAGATACTCGACCCAAACAGGTGTCCTGTTGGAATTAAAGTTATCAGTGTCTCTTGTAGGCATATTATTGCCTCGTTACCCTCACAGGGGGACGAACCTTGCACACTTTATAAAGACACTTTTTGTAACAGATCAAGATGTAACTTACCGGGATTCCTAGTAGATGTTGAATGCTATGCCCCCGGGCTAGGCAACTGTGTCCAAGGTCGATAGGATACTCACTGACCTGAGTCTCGTCTGTGCACTGCGTGACATGGCTGGCATACATATGTTGGGTTACCAAGGCGATCATTTTAGTTTCCTCGGTCATTCACTTCATTAAGTCACTTTTTCACTTTTCCACAGTAAATACACCCTTGTGGTGTCATTATTTGAAGCTTTCTCACTGCATGCTCTTATTTGAGCACCGTAAATAGTAAATTCTGCACGAGCCCTAATCATATATGGGACCTGCTATGGGAAATCTTGTATTCTCTATGAGTTTATCAGTATAATCTCCATAATCAACCTATGTAAAATCATGCTACGGATGATTTTACGTACTAATTTCAAACATTATTCTTACATGATTATTTGCTTCTTTTTAGGTAAATAATCTTACAAGGTTACCCATAATTAACATTTTTCCATCAACCCCACTGGAGGGATATGATGGCGGGTTGGGGGGGGGTTCAATCTCCCGCATGACCTCACGTTCCTTATCACTTGTGACCCCGCGGGTCTGCCACAATTGGTAGCCTTCCCCAGTATAGTAGCTCTAGTGATAATGTATAATGCTTGCAAGTTATAACATTACCAGTATATCAAATGAAAACTATACGTCAATAATACTAAACTTTCATACAGGTTAGACAAATATGGCAACACTGGCTAACGTCTGCTTCCTTGTTTATTTCCCGTCTGTGTCTGTTTTGCTGATTCCATGGCACATTATCTTTGCCCGATAGAGGCATGGCCGCTCGATAACTTTATGTACACAATCAGATCTCTCCCCGTCCAACCCTTTTCCCTGTTACTTTCGACCTCCCTTATAAAACTGTGTCAGTTCCACTCTACGGCCGTCTTTTCTATCCTGCTATGCTAAAGGCTGCTACAACCCTCATTCATTATTCCTTATGACTGCCTGAATTTTTCCAACACTTCCTTACTATCTGGTCCATTTTCGAGGTTCTTCAATATAGCAATTATGCTTTACCACTAGTTGTTTTCTCTCACCTGTCCCCAGCCCACACTGAAGGCCGACAA
This sequence comes from Panulirus ornatus, assembly GCF_036320965.1. NCBI lineage: Eukaryota > Metazoa > Arthropoda > Malacostraca > Decapoda > Palinuridae > Panulirus > Panulirus ornatus. The sequence continues at coordinate 59,837,266 of NC_092226.1, forward strand.
TTATGCCATTCCTTACCCACCATCCTGGCGCCACCTACACCTCAATCCTGTTCCACAGCCTACCTGGCTGTAGTCGCGGCCATAGCAAGCCCTGTGACCAGTATCAAAAGTCTGGCGCATTTTTCGAGAGATCTAGACATAATGGCCGTTCCTCTATCTAATTACCACCCAATACGCTGCAACGCCAGCTGCCACAAATCATTCACATCTCACAACCATATACCCTGTCCTATACTCCTGTCACTCACTACCCCTGTCTCATCTCCCCAGTCTTCTGGCTTAACATCCTCCATCTATCTCTTGTTCTCTGTTCTCCCCTAATACACCACCATCACCCCTTTATGTTCCTGCATGTCGTCAGTGCTTCCCCTAAGGCCATCCGAATCTGGGTTCGTTCCACCACCTGTCGATCCCCACTGGCCACTCCACCCTTCAGATGATGCGGCAGACCGCTCTGTTCCCATAATTCCGAGAGACCTTCCTCGGGATCCGGTGAAGGGACGGCCTGCAGGTTGGTTCAATGATCCACTCTCGCTGGATCTTGTACAGCCCCGACCTACCGTCCAATATTTGTACAATCCTCCATCGCTCCTGGTACCAGTGATTTTGCAGCTTGCACCTTCCTCTCCTAGTGTTGATTCTGTGAAATCCTTGTCCCACGACCCAGTTACTTTCCTTGGTACCTGCTTCCCTCTTCCTTCTGGTTATCCCCCTTTGCCTCTTTTCATGATCCTTCTCCGCCTCCCACGCCACACGATGAGTCTCCCCTAGCTCACTAACCCATTCTTCAGTCGACTTCGTGACTGAAGAGCCTACCACAGCTTCCTGAATTATTCGATGTTCTCTACCGAACAACAGCCGGAATGGTGTCACATCGGTGACGGCGTATGGAGTTAGCAGAAGCCCATGCAAGGTTCTGTTGAACCGCTCCACCATACCATTTCCTTGTGGGTGATAAGAAGTTCTGATCTTATCGACCCCCGTATTGTCGATACAGCTGATGTATTAACGTGCTCGTGAGGTTACGCTCCTGGTATGTTTATCGGATAGTCCGAATTAGTCAAACACTTGCTCTCTTCGCACCCTGGCCAACGTACTAGGTTTCTGGTCTTTTTTCGGGATGACTCATGCAAACCTAGTCAACACATCCACCACTACAAGCACATTCTCGAAACCTTTGCCTTTTATCAACAGCGTGAAGTCTGCAGCTAACATCTCCCACAGCCTTACCATATCCTCCTTCGTTAACGCAGACCTCTCGCAATTTACTAAGTAATTCCGGACTGTTGTCGCCTGACCCGGCCAGTAACCTCGAATTTGCACCAGCCCCTGTGTGCGGTCCCTACCTTGGTGACCGAACTGGTCGTGGCACGCCCGTAGCAACACATTTTGCAATCTCGGTATCAACACTGGCCTCTCCCGCCACAAATTTACGCCTGCGCTTTCCCTGTGCCACAGTTCGCCCTCGTTGACCCGTAACTGGTGTCTCGCTTGGTATAACCTTAGGAACTCGTCATCCTTCGACCATTTTCTCAACTCGCTTTATCCAGTTTCTCCTCTATAGACTTTTTCATGACCCCCACGCTTCTACCTCCGTCTGTCTGTTGCGCAAATCGTCGGGTGTCCAGAGTCCCAGGGTCAGATTATGCTCCTGCTCTACCCGCATGGCTGTGTACTCTTCCTCGCTATCCTCCTCACCCGCCGGACACATCCTGGACAGCTCGTCTCCTACTATGCTCTCATGCCCGGCTTTATACAGCTCGTCTACTACTATGTTCTCATGCCCGGCTTTACACTTAATAGTGAAATCATCAAACGGCTCCAGTTTCGCACACCATCCACGGCTCATAGCTTGGTTGTTTGCAGGTGACTTAGAGGATTGTTATCCGTGTACACAGTAAAGGGCCGACCCATTAGATAATCTCTAAACTCATCTACCCCCGTCCATTTCAATGCTAACATCTTTAATTTCCTTGAACTGTAGCTTCACATGTTCCTCTCTGATCTCCTGAGGCCCCGGCTTGCAAAGCAAACAGGATGCAGTTTGCTATCTCGCATTTAAGATAACACGGCACCTGGTCCCCGGAAGCTGGCGTCAGTCTCTAAAACAATTTCTTGGCTAAAGTCTGGGCATTTCAGGACGGCCGCTTCTGTTAGTGCTTTCGTTAACACATCAAAATCAATATGACATCCCTCTCCCCAATATTGCGCTAATATCCTCCATAAACTTTCCACCCATCAACTGATGGAAGGGTGCGGCTAACTGCGCGAAATTCTTGACGAACTTCCGGTAGAACAGACAGAATCCTAGGAACTCGTTGTTGCCGGCACTGGTCACTCTCTAACTACCCTCACCTTATCCGGATCTGCGTTGATCCATTCCGAGGACACTTGGTACCCAAGATATGAGACTTTTGGTGCCATGAGTTCGCACTTTTTAGCTTGAATTTCAATCCGCACTTCCTCATCCTCTCAAATAACTCCCTCAGTCTCGTTAAGTGCTGATCCGCGGTCTCTGAGAACGCCATATCGTCTAGATAAATGAGCTATATGGGGAAGATCTTTTCGCCTAGGATGCGTTCCATTTAACGATGAACGTGCTTGGGCAATTCGAGAGCCCCATAGGAAGCCTCTTGAACTGAAAATGTCGCAACGACCCATCCCGCTTCCTGACAACGACCATCGTTGCTGAGTATAGGCCGTCATATTGCTCTATCACGCATTCTTTTATCAAGTAACAGATGTGCTGTTTCACCTCCGGATGTGGTTCGGTGGAATTCTACGATAAGGTACCAGGATAGGGCGGTTAGAGACGACAGGAATTTCGTGTTGTAACTTAGTGGCTGTGCCAATGGGATGACCATCGCCCTCGAAGATGTCTCTAAACTCCTCCAAAAGACCATCTACCTCCTGCCTCTGTTCTACTGTCAACTGCTCCTCATACAAGTACTTCCAGCTTTGGCTCACCTCCCTTGCATTGTCTCAGATTTAACACTTTGAACGCATACATCCCTTTTCTTGGCTTCCTCTGCCTCACTTCCAGCACAAATTCGGCCAAGCCGTCATTTCCTTCGCAGCTTCCTTGGACCCTTTGACAGGTTAGCACCAGAGAATGTCCTATACCTCGCCGCATGACGGCTATAGAGGGAATTACAATACTCCCTCAACACTTCTCTTTGGCCGGAGGAAGGTAGGGACTTGACTTTTGATCGTCAGGACGTAAACCTAGGAATCCTCCGCCTGCAGAGTCGGAACCCGTCTGGCCTCCTCCAGGCACTCAGCACATTTTTCTATTCTACCTTGTGCCTGGTTCGTCTGACACAGATGGGGCTATACCTCCGCCACTTCCGCGAGAACATTCATGCCTATCAGGCAGTTGACGTCTTCGGCCCCCCTCATCACAAACCAGTAGACACATCACTTACAGTCACACCACATGCTTCCATCGACATTGCCCCTTAAAATGGTGAAGTGGGACCCCCTGGGGCAGTTCCTCTTCGGACCACCGCGCCCCAATCAGCGAAACCTCCGTCCCGTGTCTGCCAGTCCTCAGATCATCCGACCTTCCACCTACGCCTGCACTCACAGATGCACTGCTTATAACTTCACTGACTCCTCCCCTTGCACCTCCTGATCACTACACACCACTCCTCATGAATGGCTCTACATTCCAAAACTCTGCCTGGTCGACTGGTTGGCGATATCCATCAGGCCCGCTCTTTTTCCCGACTCACCAACCTCCTGAGTCCTCTCCACCCGATCACGTGGTCCCAACGTGAGCTCGGTTGTACCCGTAGTCTCGGACGTAGTAGTTACTGTCCGTTGGGCACTGAGACCTGCAATGACCTACTACCCCGTACAGGAAACAAGTCACTCTTCTCTCTACTCACAGGTCCGACATAACTCTGCTTGTTATACCTGCTCTCACTCTTCTAAATATAGTCGTTCCTCACCCTCGTTCAGCCAGTGCCCAATCTCTCTCCTCTCCCGCTATCCACTCGAACCACTCCGTTAATAATTGATTCGGGTGCAACTCACTGTGCTTCCTCAGCCTGATACCGCTCTTGACATCCCTTAAATTGCTTACAAAGCACTTCCCTAGTTTTATGCCTGAATACGCTTCCCTTAACCACTTCAGTTCAGAGTTTATATCAATCAGCTGATTCAGATAATTCCCATAATTTCTCATCCTCTCTGTATCCTACCTATCGTTCTATCTTCCCTATGTTGAGCTATCAGTTTGGCAGCTTAAGACTTCTCTACTATTCACTTTATCCCATTCAGTTCTATCGTTCAACACTCGTCTTACCGCCACCCTTTCCAGGTGGTGCAACACATAACTAGTGCTTCTTCTCTCATCCCCTTCTAACTGCAAGAGAGCCTGGTCTAACTTCCGGAAATAGATCCTTAGTTCCATGTTCTTCTCCGTGAATGACACCATCTATGGGTCTACCTATAACCTTACAAGCTCCTTTCTTCCGCGTCAACCACCCCTTAACACAAGGAACCACACTGCCACTACCCCAAAAAAATCACAAGCACTCCTAGTTTTGCCATGTCTAACCACACATTACGAGTGCTTGTAAGGTGGTCATCCATGGCTTCCTCCTATGACCAAACCTTCATTGCTTTACCCCATAACAATACATCCATCTTTCCGCAGCATACAGATCATGAGTAGGCTACTCATCAATCACCCTCTGCTACATTGTTTGCTAAAGACTGCTGCTACGTTATCACTATATGATGATCACCAGTTGTGATTACTAGAAACCATCATAGCCATGTTTTAATAAAAATAGTAATGACCCAACTGGGCATATGGACTGCCAAGCATACTTTGACTACTCACTTTCCTGTAGGCTAAGAAAAGGCTAATAGCCTCCTTAGGACTAATTCCTAAATGAAATGATATGAGTCCACATAATATGACAGTGAAGTCCACATAATATGACAGTGAAGTGTCTGTGTACGCAGTCACTAGAATATCTTAACATCTAACTGGTTGTAACACTGCTAACATGATCAGTCAAATACATAGGTCCGCGGACAAAATTACATTAGATATCTGAGGCTACTCAAAGTATCAGAAATTATGCATCATAACAAAGCTCCTAATACTAACTAAACATCTTCATTCACAATTCTAAGGGAATTCTTGTTAATGCCCTTAAGCGTTTGATATATCAAACAAACAATATACTGTAGTCGCTGACGCACAGCATGATACTGACCGGCGGCTTCACTTCAGGTCTCTAATGCTAAAAGTTCACTAAATTAAGCATTAACTGGCGACATGTCTCTCACTGAAGATTTTGAGTAACTGAACTGCAGCCGGGTGTCTGGGCGTGAGTGTGTCCGTGGCCTAGCGATGGACATTAGTCCTCCACGTCACGTCGATCTATGATCGCGTTTCAAGCAGCGGCGCGCCCGTTGGGTCAAGTGCGCCCGAAACACGCCCTAGGCGCTGCAAAAGGATCGGTTGTCACACATCTGGCACTTTTTCCAGATGGTTTCCTAACTGGTGCCTTACAGATACTCGACCCAAACAGGTGCCCTGTTGGAATTGAAGTTACCAGTGTCTCTTGCAGACATTGGTTGGTTACCCCTCACACTTCATAAAGACACCTTTTGTTACAGATTAAGGTCTAGCTTACCGGGATTTCTAATAGATGTTGAATGCTATGCCCCTCGTGCCAGGCAACTTTTTCCAAGGGGATAGATATTCATTGACCTGAGTCTCGTCTGTGTACTGCGAGACACGGCATGCATGTGTTGGGTTGCTAAGGCGATTATTTTAGTTTCTTGGTTAATCACTCTGTCACTTTTCAACACTCCATACACTTTCTTGGTGGCATTATTCAAAACTATCTCATTGTATCTTCTTATCTGAGCAACGTAAATACTTAAGATTGCACTTGGCCTAATCGTATACGGAACTTGCTATGGACGATCTCGTATGCTCTAGGAGTTTAATAATTTGATCTCTAACTAATCTATAGCTACACTCATGATACATGCTACGGAGGATTTTACGTACTAATTCCTGATATTATTCTTACAAAATGATAATTTCCTCCTCGCTAGCTAAGCAATCAGTACAAGAGTACCCATGAGTGACATCCCCCACCCCCAAAACCCCCACCCCCTCACACCTGTGGAAAAAATGTGTTGGTGGGTTTGAGGGATGTGTCAGGCTCCCATATAACCTCACGTCCCATATCACTCGTGACGCCGGGTGGCTGCCACAATTGATAGTATTCCATCATATACTAGTTCTAGTGATAAAGTATTATATATGATTACTTGCAAGGAATAATACTGCCAATATATCAAATTAGAACTGCACGTCAACATTGCTAAACTATCCTACGCGTTAGACACATGACAACAGGCTACCATCTCCCTCCTGGTACCGTCTATGTTTGTTTTGCAGATTAAGACATGTCCGAACTATAATTCCATGTACACAATCACATCTTTCCGCGTCCAAGCAGGAAACAGCGATCAGGTATAAAATACATATATATATATATATATATATATATATATATATATATATATATATATTTCTTTCTTTTAAACTATTCGCCATTTCCCGCATTAGCGAGGTAGCGTTAAGAAGAGAGGACTGGGCCTTTTTTGGAATATCCTCACCTGGCCCCCTCTGTTCCTTCTTTTGGAAAATTAAAAAAAGAAAAAAAAAACGAGAGGGGAGGATTTCCAGCCCCCCGCTCACTCCCCTTTTAGTCGCCTTCTACGACACGCAGGGAATACGTGGGAAGTATTCTTAATCCCCTATCCCAAGGGATAATATATATATATGTATATATATATATATATATATATATATATATATATATATATATATATATATATATATATATATATATATATATATATATATATATATATATCCTTCCTTTCCTTCATACCATTCGCCACTTCCCGCATTTGCGATGTAGCGTTAAGGACAAAGGACTGGGCCTTTGAGGGAATATCTTCACCTGGCCCCTTTCTCTGTTCCTTCTTTTGAGAAAAAAAAAATGAGAGGGGAAGATTTCCAGCCTCCCGCTCCCTCCCCTTTTAGTCGCCTTCTACGACACGCAGAGAATACGTGGGAAGTATTCTTTCTCCCCTATCTCCAGGGATAATATATATATATATATATATATATATATATATATATATATATATATATATATACATATATATATATATATATATATATATATATATATATATATATATATATATATATATATATATATATATATATGTATATATATATATATATATATATATATATATATATATTCTATATATATATATATATATATATATATATATATATATATATATATATATATATATATATATATATATATACATATATATATATATATATATATATATATCCCTGGGGATAGGGGAGAAAGAATACTTCCCACGTATTCCCTGCGTGTCGTAGAAGGCGACTAAAAGGGGAGGGAGCGGGGGGCTGGAAATCCTCCCCTCTCATTTTTTTTGATTTTCCAAAAGAAGGAACAGAGAACGAGGCCAGGTGAGGATATTCCCTCAGAGGCCCAGTCCTCTATTCTTAACGCTACCTTGCTAACGAGGGAAATGGCGAATAGTATGAAAGAAAGATATATATATATATATATATATATATATATATATATATATATATATATATATATATATATATATGTATATATATATATATATATATATATATATATATATATATATATATATATATATATATATATATATATATATATATATATATAAATTTTTTTTTTTTTTGCTTTGTCGCTGTCTCCCGCGTTTGCGAGGTAGCGCAAGGAAACAGACGAAAGAAATGGCCCAACCCACCCCCATACACATGTATATACATACGTACACACACGCAAATATACATACCTACACAGCTTTCCATGGTTTACCCCAGACGCTTCACATGCCCCGATTCAATCCACTGACAGCACGTCAACCCCGGTATACCACATCGCTCCAATTCAATCTATTCCTTGCCCTCCTTTCACCCTCCTGCATGTTCAGGCCCCGATCACACAAAACCTTTTTCACTCCATCTTTCCACCTCCAATTTGGTCTCCCTCTTCTCCTTGTTCCCTCCACCTCCGACACATATATCCTCTTGGTCAATCTTTCCTCACTCATTCTCTCCATGTGCCCAAACCATTTCAAAACACCCTCTTCTGCTCTCTCAACCACGCTCTTTTTATTTCCACACATCTCTCTTACCCTTACGTTACTTACTCGATCAAACCACCTCACACCACACATTGTCCTCAAACATCTCATTTCCAGCACATCCATCCTCCTGCGCACAACTCTATCCATAGCCCACGCCTCGCAACAATACAACATTGTTGGAACCACTATTCCTTCAAACATACCCATTTTTGCTTTACGAGATAATGTTCTCGACTTCCACACATTCTTCAAGGCTCCCAGAATTTTCGCCCCCTCCCCCACCATATGATCCACTTCCGCTTCCATGGTTCCATCCGCTGCCAGATCCACTCCCAGATATCTAAAACACTTCCTTCCTCCAGTTTTTCTCCAATTAAACTCACCTCCCAATTGACTTCACCCTCAACCCTACTGTACCTAATAACCTTGATCTTATTCACATTTACTCTTAACTTTCTTCTTTCACACACTTTACCAAACTCAGTCACCAGCTTCTGCAGTTTCTCACATGAATCAGCCACCAGCGCTGTATCATCAGCGAACAACAACTGACTCACTTCCCAAGCTCTCTCATCCCCAACCGACTTCATACTTGCCCCTCTTTCCAAAACTCTTAAATTCACCTCCCTAACAACCCCATCCATAAACAAATTAAACAAAAATGGAGACATCACACACCCCTGCCGCAAACCTACATTCACTGAGAACCAATCACTTTCCTCTCTTCCTACACGTACACAGGCCTTACATCCTCGATAAAAACTTTTCACTGCTTCTAACAACTTGCCTCCTACACCATATATTCTTAATACCTTCCACAGAGCATCTCTATCAACTCTATCATATGCCTTCTCCAGATCCATAAATGCTACATACAAATCCATTTACTTTTCTAAGTATTTCTCACATACATTCTTCAAAGCAAACACCTGATCCACGCATCCTCTACCACTTCTGAAACCACACTGCTCTTCCCCAATCTGATGCTCTGTACATGCCTTCACCCTCTCAATCAATACCCTCCCATATAATTTACCAGGAATACTCAACAAACTTATACCTCTGTAATTTGAGCACTCACTCTTATCCCCTTTGCCTTTGTACAATGGCACTATGCACGCATTCCGCCAATCCTCAGGCACCTCACCGTGAGTCATACATACATTAAATAACCTTACCAACCAGTCAACAATACAGTCACCCCCTTTTTTAATAAATTCCACTGCAATACCATCCAAACCTGTTGCCTTACCGGTTTTCATCTTCCGCAAAGCTTTTACTACCTCTTCTCTGTTTACCAAATCATTTTCCCTAACCCTCTCACTTTGCACACCACCCCGACCAAAACACCCTATATCTGCCACTCTATCATCAAACATATTCAACAAACCTTCAAAATACTCACTCCATCTCCTTCTCACATCACCACTACTTGTTATAACCTCCCCATTTGCGCCCTTCACTGAAGTTCCCATTTGCTCCTTTGTCTTACGCACTTTATTTACCTCCTTCCAGAACATCTTTTCATTCTCCCTAAAATCTAATGATACTCTCTTACCCCAACTCTCATTTGCCCTTTTTTTCACCTCTTGCACCATTCTCTTGACCTCCTGTCTCTGTCTTTTATACGTCTCCCACTCAACTGCATTTTTTCCCTGCAAAAATCGTCCAAATGCCTCTCTCTTCTCTTTCACTAATACTCTTACTTCTTCATCCCACCACTCACTACCCTTTCTAATCAACCCACCTCCCACTCTTCTCATGCCACAAGCATCTTTTGCGCAATCCATTACTGATTCCCTAAATACATCCCATTCCTCCCCCACTCCCCTTACTTCCATTGTTCTCACCTTTTTCCATTCTGTACTCAGTCTCTCCTGGTACTTCCTCACACAGGTCTCCCTCCGAAGCTCACTTACTCTCACCACCCTCTTCACCCCAACATTCACTCTTCTTTTCTGAAAACCCATACAAATCTTCACCTTAGCCTCCACAAGATAATGATCAGACATCCCTCCAGTTGCACCTCTCAGCACATTAACATCCAAAATTCTCTCTTTCGCGCGCCTGTCAATTAACACGTAATCCAATAACGCTCTCTGGCCATCTCTCCTACTTACATAAGTATACTTATGTATATTTCGCTTTTTAAACCAGGTATTCCCAATCATCAGTCCTTTTTCAGAACATAAATCTACAAGCTCTTCACCATTTCCATTTACAACACTGAACACCCCATGTACACCAATTATTCCCTCAACTTTCATATTACTCACCTTTGCATTCAAATCAATATATATATATATATATATATATATATATATATATATATATATATATATATATATATATATATATATATATATATATATATATATATATATATTTTTCTTTTTTTTTCATACTATTCGCTATTTCCCGAGACAGCGAGGTAGCGTTAAGAACAGAGGACTGGGCCCTTGAGGGAACATCCTCACCTGGACCTCTTCTCTGTTCCTTCTTTTGAAAAAAAAAAAAAAAAAAAAAAAAAAAACGAGAGGTGAGGAATTCCAGCCCCCCGCTCCCTTCATTTAATATATATATATATATATATATATATATATATATATATATATATATATATATATATATATATATATATATATTATATTTTTTTTTATTATACTTTGTCGCTGTCTCCCGCGTTTGCGAGGTAGCGCAAGGAAACAGACGAAAGAAATGGCCCAACCCCACCCATACACATGTATATACATACGTCCACACACACAAATATACATACCTACACAGCTTTCCATGGTTTACCCCAGACGCTTCACATGTCTTGATTCAATCCACTGACAGCACGTCAACCCCGGTATACCACATCGCTCCAATTCAATCTATTCCTTGCCCTCCTTTCACCCTCCTGCATGTTCAGGCCCCGATCACACAAAATCTTTTTCACTCCATCTTTCCACCTCCAATTTGGCCTCCCTCCTCTCCTCGTTCCCTCCACCTCCGACACATATATCCTCTTGGTCAATCTTTTCTCACTCATTCTCTCCATGTGCCCAAACCACTTCAAAACACCCTCTTCTGCTCTCTCAACTACGCTCTTTTTATTTCCACACATCTCTCTTACCCTTACGTTACTCACTCGATCAAACCACCTCACACCACACATTGTCCTCAAACATCTCATTTCCAGCACATCCATCCTCCTGCGCACAACTCTATCCATAGCCCACGCCTCGCAACCATACAACATTGTTGGAACCACTATTCCTTCAAACATACCCATTTTTGCTTTACGAGATAATGTTCTCGACTTCCACACATTCTTCAAGGCTCCCAAAATTTTCGCCCCCTCCCCCACCCTATGATCCACTTCCGCTTCCATGGTTCCATCCGCTGCCAGATCCACTCCCAGATATCTAAAACACTTCACTTCCTCCAGTTTTTGTCCATTCAAACTCACCTCCCAATTGACTTGACCCTTAACCCTACTGTACCTAATAACCTTGCTCTTATTCACATTTACTCTTAACTTTCTTTTTCCACACACTTTACTAAACTCAGTCACCAGCTTCTGCAGTTTCTCACATGAATCAGCCACCAGCGCTGTATCATCAGCGAACAACAACTGACTCACTTCTCAAGCTCTCTCATCCCCAACAGACTTCATACTTGCCCCTCTTTCCAAAACTCTTGCATTTACCTCCCTAACAACCCCATCCATAAACAAATTAAACAACCATGGAAACATCACGCACCCTTGCCGCAAACCTACATTCACTGAGAACCAATCACTTTCCTCTCTTCCTACACGTACACATGCCTTACATCCTCGATAAAAACTTTTCACTGCTTCTAACAACTTTCCTCCTACACCATATATTCTTAATACCTTCCACAGAGCATCTCTATCAACTCTATCATATGCCTTCTCCAGATCCATAAATGCTACATACAAATCCATTTACTTTTCTAAGTATTTCTCACATACATTCTTCAAAGCAAACACCTGATCCACACATCCTCTACCACTTCTGAAACCACACTGCTCTTCCCCAATCTGATGCTCTGTACATGCCTTCACCCTCTCAATCAATACCCTCCCATATAATTTACCAGGAATACTCAACAAACTTATACCTCTGTAATTTGAGCACTCACTCTTATCCCCTTTGCCTTTGTACAATGGCACTATGCACGCATTCCGCCAATCCTCAGGCACCTCACCGTGAGTCATACATACATTAAATAACCTTACCAACCAGTCAACAATACAGTCACCCCCTTTTTTAATAAATTCCACTGCAATACCATCCAAACCTGTTGCCTTACCGGCTTTCATCTTCCGCAAAGCTTTTACTACCTCTTCTCTGTTTACCAAATCATTTTCCCTAACCCTCTCACTTTGCACACCACCTCGACCAAAACACCCTATATCTGCCACTCTATCATCAAACACATTCAACAAACCTTCAAAATACTCACTCCATCTCCTTCTCACATCACCACTACTTGTTATCACCTCCTCATTTGCGCCCTTCACTGAAGTTCCCATTTGCTCCCTTGTCTTACGCACTTTATTTACCTCCTTCCAGAACATCTTTTCATTCTCCCTAAAATCTAATGATACTCTCTTACCCCAACTCTCATTTGCCCTTTTTTTCACCTCTTGCACCTTTCTCTTGACCTCCTGTCTCTGTCTTTTATACGTCTCCCACTCAACTGCATTTTTTCCCTGCAAAAATCGTCCAAATGCCTCTCTCTTCTCTTTCACTAATACTCTTACTTCTTCATCCCACCACTCACTACCCTTTCTAATCAACCCACCTCCCACTCTTCTCATGCCACAAGCATCTTTTGCGCAATCCATTACTGATTCCCTAAATACATCCCATTCCTCCCCCACTCCCCTTACTTCCATTGTTCTCACCTTTTTCCATTCTGTACTCAGTCTCTCCTGGTACTTCCTCACACAGGTCTCCCTCCCAAGCTCACTTACTCTCACCACCCTCTTCACCCCAACATTCACTCTTCTTTTCTGAAAACCCATACAAATCTTCACCTTAGCCTCCACAAGATAATGATCAGACATCCCTCCAGTTGCACCTCTCAGCACATTAACATCCAAAAGTCTCTCTTTCGCGCGCCTGTCAATTAACACGTAATCCAATAACGCTCTCTGGCCATCTCTCCTACTTACATAAGTATACTTATGTATATTTCGCTTTTTAAACCAGGTATTCCCAATCATCAGTACTTTTTCAGCACATAAATCTACAAGCTCTTCACCATTTCCATTTACAACACTGAACACCCCATGTACACCAATTATTCCCTCAACTGCCACATTACTCACCTTTGCATTCAAATCAATATATATATATATATATATATATATATATATATATATATATATATATATATATATATATATATATATATATATTTTTTTTTTTTTTTTTTTTTTTCATACTATTCGCTATTTCCCGCAGTAGCGAGGTAGCGTTAAGAACAGAGGACTGGGCCCTTGAGGGAACATCCTCACCTGGACCTCTTCTCTGTTCCTTCTTTTGAAAAAAAAAAAAAAAAAAAAAAAAAACGAGAGGTGAGGATTTCCAGCCCCCCGCTCCCTTCATTTAATATATATATATATATATATATATATATATATATATATATATATATATATATATATATATATATATATATATATATATATATATTTATATTTTTTTTTATTATACTTTGTCGCTGTCTCCCGCGTTTGCGAGGTAGCGCAAGGAAACAGACGAAAGAAATGGCCCAACCCCACCCATACACATGTATATACATACGTCCACACACGCAAATATACATACCTACACAGCTTTCCATGGTTTACCCCAGACGCTTCACATGCCTTGATTCAATCCACTGACAGCACGTCAACCCCGGTATACCACATCGCTCCAATTCACTCTATTCCTTGCCCTCCTTTCACCCTCCTGCATGTTCAGGCCCCGATCACACAAAATCTTTTTCACTCCATCTTTCCACCTCCAATTTGGTCTCCCTCTTCTCCTCGTTCCCTCCACCTCCGACACATATATCCTCTTGGTCAATCTTTCCTCACTCATTCTCTCCATGTGCCCAAACCACTTCAAAACACCCTCTTCTGCTCTCTCAACCACGCTCTTTTTATTTCCACACATCTCTCTTACCCTTACGTTACTCACTCGATCAAACCACCTCACACCACACATTGTCCTCAAACATCTCATTTCCAGCACATCCATCCTCCTGCGCACAACTCTATCCATAGCCCACGCCTCGCAACCATACAACATTGTTGGAACCACTATTCCTTCAAACATACCCATTTTTGCTTTCCGAGATAATGTTCTCGACTTCCACACATTCTTCAAGGCTCCCAGAATTTTCGCCCCCTCCCCCACCCTATGATCCACTTCCGCTTCCATGGTTCCATCCGCTGCCAGATCCACTCCCAGATATCTAAAACACTTCACTTCCTCCAGTTTTTCTCCATTCAAACTCACCTCCCAATTGACTTGACCCTCAACCCTACTGTACCTAATAACCTTGCTCTTATTCACATTTACTCTTAACTTTCTTCTTCCACACACTTTACCAAACTCAGTCACCAGCTTCTGCAGTTTCTCACATGAATCAGCCACCAGCGCTGTATCATCAGCGAACAACAACTGACTCACTTCCAAGCTCTCTCATCCCCAACAGACTTCATACTTGCCCCTCTTTCCAAAACTCTTGCATTTACCTCCCTAACAACCCCATCCATAAACAAATTAAACAACCATGGAGACATCACACACCCCTGCCGCAAACCTACATTCACTGAGAACCAATCACTTTCCTCTCTTCCTACACGTACACATGCCTTACATCCTCGATAAAAACTTTTCACTGCTTCTAACAACTTTCCTCCCACACCATATATTCTTAATACCTTCCACAGTGCATCTCTATCAACTCTATCATATGCCTTCTCCAGATCCATAAATGCTACATACAAATCCATTTGCTTTTCTAAGTATTTCTCACATACATTCTTCAAAGCAAACACCTGATCCACACATCCTCTACCACTTCTGAAACCACACTGCTCTTCCCCAATCTGATGCTCTGTACATGCCTTCACCCTCTCAATCAATACCCTCCCATATAATTTACCAGGAATACTCAACAAACTTATACCTCTGTAATTTGAGCACTCACTCTTATCCCCTTTGCCTTTGTACAATGGCACTATGCACGCATTCCGCCAATCCTCAGGCACCTCACCATGAGTCATACATACATTAAATAACCTTACCAACCAGTCAACAATACAGTCACCCCCTTTTTTAATAAATTCCACTGCAATACCATCCAAACCTGCTGCCTTGCCGGCTTTCATCTTCCGCAAAGCTTTCACTACCTCTTCTCTGTTTACCAAATCATTTTCCCTAACCCTCTCACTTTGCACACCACCTCGACCAAAACACCCTATATCTGCCACTCTATCATCAAACACATTCAACAAACCTTCAAAATACTCACTCCATCTCCTTCTCACATCACCACTACTTGTTATCACCTCCCCATTTGCGCCCTTCACTGAAGTTCCCATTTGCTCCCTTGTCTTACGCACTTTATTTACCTCCTTCCAGAACATCTTTTTATTCTCCCTAAAATTTAATGATACTCTCTCACCCCAACTCTCATTTGCCCTTTTTTTCACCTCTTGCACCTTTCTCTTGACCTCCTGTCTCTTTCTTTTATACATCTCCCACTCAATTGCATTTTTTCCCTGCAAAAATCGTCCAAATGCCTCTCTCTTCTCTTTCACTAATACTCTTACTTCTTCATCCCACCACTCACTACCCTTTCTAATCAACCCACCTCCCACTCTTCTCTTGCCACAAGCATCTTTTGCGCAATCCATCACTGATTCCCTAAATACATCCCATTCCTCCCCCACTCCCCTTACTTCCATTGTTCTCACCTTTTTCCATTCTGTACTCAGTCTCTCCTGGTACTTCCTCACACAAGTCTCCTTCCCAAGCTCACTTACTCTCACCACCCTCTTCACCCCAACATTCACTCTTCTTTTCTGAAAACCCATACAAATCTTCACCTTAGCCTCCACAAGATAATGATCAGACATCCCTCCAGTTGCACCTCTCAGCACATTAACATCCAAAAGTCTCTCTTTCGCACGCCTGTCAATTAACACGTAATCCAATAACGCTCTCTGGCCATCTCTCCTACTTACATAAGTATACTTATGTATATCTCGCTTTTTAAACCAGGTATTCCCAATCATCAGTCCTTTTTCAGCACATAAATCTACAAGCTCTTCACCATTTCCATTTACAACACTGAACACCCCATGTATACCAATTATTCCCTCAACTGCCACATTACTCACCTTTGCATTCAAATCACCCATCACTATAACCCGGTCTCGTGCATCAAAACCACTAACACACTCATTCAGCTGCTCCCAAAACACTTGCCTCTCATGATCTTTCTTCTCATGCCCAGGTGCATATGCACCAATAATCACCCATCTCTCTCCATCAACTTTCAGTTTTACCCATATTAATCGAGAATTTACTTTCTTACATTCTATCACATACTCCCACAACTCCTGTTTCAGGAGTATTGCTACTCCTTCCCTTGCTCTTGTCTTCTCACTAACCCCTGACTTTACTCCCAAGACCTTCCCAAACCACTCTTCCCCTTTACCCTTGAGCTTCGTTTCACTCAGAGCCAAAACATCCAGGTTCCTTTCCTCAAACATACTACCTATCTCTCCTTTTTTCACATCTTGGTTACATCCACACACATTTAGGCACCCCAATCTGAGCCTTCGAGGAGGATGAGCACTCCCCGCGTGACTCCTTCTTCTGTTTCCCATTTTAGAAAGTTAAAAAAGTACAAGGAGGGGAGGATTTCTGGCCCCCCGCTCCCGTCCCCTCTAGTCGCTTTCTACGACACGCGAGGAATGCGTGGGAAGTATTCTTTCACCCCTATCCCCAGGGATAATATATATATATATATATATATATATATATATATATATATATATATATATATATATATATATATATATATATATATATATATATACACATACACACACATACACACACATACGCACATATACACACACACACACATACATATATATACATATAAAAAATGTAAGAAACAATTTAGAAAACTGAAACTTCTAGCTTGAAATGAAATGAAAAATGAATGTCACATACTGGTTCAACCTCTGGCTATGGAAAAAGGAAATGTATAATTTATTTACACAAACGTCAATAGTAGTTCTCATCAATCTAACCACTGTATCAATAAGCTTCAATGTCTAAGCTACATTTTTTCCAATTTCACTATTTTCTTGTCAAAGCACCATGTATGAAAACTATCAACAAACTTATACCTCTGTAATTTGAGCACTCACTCTTATCCCCTTTGCCTTTGTACAATGGCACTATGCACGCATTCCGCCAATCCTCAGGTACCTCACCATGAGTCATACATACATTAAATAACTTTACCAACCAGTCAATAATACAGTCACCCCCTTTTTTAATAAATTCCACTGCAATACCATCCAAACCTGCTGCCTTGCCGGCTTTCATCTTCCGCAAAGCTTTTACTACCTCTTCTCTCTTTACCAAATCATTTCCCTAACCCTCATACTTTGCACACCACCTCGACCAAGACACCCTATATCTCCCGCTCTATCATTAAACACATTCAACAAACCTTCTAAATACTCACTCCATCTCCTTCTCACATCCCCACTACTTGTTATCACCTCCCCATTTGCGCCCTTCACTGAAGTTCCCATTTGCTCCCTTGTCTTACGCACTTTATTTACCTCCTTCCAGAACATCTTTTTATTCTCCCTAAAATTTAATGATACTCTCTCACCCCAACTCTCATTTGCCCTCTTTTTCACCTCTTCCACCTTTCTCTTGACCTCCTGTCTCTTTCTTTTATACATCTCCCATTCAATTGCATTTTTTCCCTGCAAAAATAATCCAAATGCCTTTCTCTTCTCTTCCTGTTTTGATCAGCTGTTGTCAATGTGCATTGTGGTACTGTGTGTTTCCGCGTACTCTACTGTGTCTTATCAGAAATAAGGACCTGCTCGTCTACAAAGTGTTTTCGGTCATCCTTGAATACCTTGACTGGACTCACACCAACATCTGCCTACACCCCTACGCCCATCTTGTGCCCCGTGATTTTTACACTGGATTTTATGAGGGTATGGGCGTACAGTGACAGTGTTTGTAATCTTCTTCGATTGCAGTGTTAGTGCAAGTGTAGTGCTGTGTGTATTGTTTCCTTCGTGGCCGTCCTGTAAATGCTGGATAGCCCCTCTGTTGTCTGGCTGGAGGGAGCGTGGGCACTGGCAGGCAGAGTTGCCAGATTCTTCTGACGATAAATAGCGGATTTCAACACAAGGGACGAGCCTGGTTTGTTTTCCCTCCTGGGAGACATGTGAGGCTGTGCAACACTTCCTCTTGATGACGAATCATTATAGGAAGAAGATGATGGAGGAGCGGCCAAAATACACTGGGACCAACCAGCACTCCGCCAAGATTGTTGGACCGAGACCGAGACGAAAAGGAGGGGACAAGAGCAGCTGTGTGAGGATGAACATCTGGGTGGATTGTGGACCGACTGCCGCGTCCAGGATTCGAACTTGTGCGGGTTTGATCCCAGGCGGCCCGTGCGTGCGTTGGAGAATGTTCTTCCGCCCACCAGTGATGCTACTACGTTTGTGAATCAAGAACCATTGCAACACAAACCTCGCCAGGTGGTAGAGTGTCCCGCAGTGTATCGAGACAGACTTCCCCAGAACTTTTTTAAGGGGAAGTAAATGTTCATAGCTGTGTTACTGGAGTGATAGTTTTCATATATGGTGCTTTGACAAGAAAATAGTGAATTTGGAAAAAATGTAGCTTAGACATTGAAGCTTATTGATGCAGTGGTTAAATTGATGAGAACTGCTACTGACGTTTGTGTAAATGAATTATACATTTCCCTTTTCCATAGCCAGAGGTTGAACCATTATGTGACATTCATTTTTTCATTTCATTTCAAGCTAGAAGTTTCAGTTTTCTAAAGTGCTTCTTACATTTTTCTTAAGTTTATATATGTATATGTGTGTGTGTGTATATGTGCGTATGTGTGTGTATGTATATATGTTTTTTTTTTTTTTTTTATACTTTCTCGCTGTCTCCCGCGTTTGCGAGGTAGCGCAAGGAAACAGACGAAAGAAATGGCCCCCCCACCCATACACATGTACATACGTCCACACACGCAAATATACATACCTACACAGCTTTCCATGGTTTACCCCAGACGCTTCACATGCCTTGATTCAATCCACTGACAGCACGTCAACCCCTGTATACCACATCGCTCCAATTCACTCTATTGCTTGCCCTCCTTTCACCCTCCTGCATGTTCAGGCCCCGATCACACAAAATCTTTTTCACTCCATCTTTCCACCTCCAATTTGGTCTCCCTCTTCTCCTCGTTCCCTCCACCTCCGACACATATATCCTCTTGGTCAATCTTTCCTCACTCATTCTCTCCATGTGCCCAAACCATTTCAAAACACCCTCTTCTGCTCTCTCAACCACGCTCTTTTTATTTCCACACATCTCTCTTACCCTTACGTTACTTACTCGATCAAACCACCTCACACCACACATTGTCCTCAAACATCTCATTTCCAGCACATCCATCCTCCTGCGCACATCTCTATCCATAGCCCACGCCTCGCAACCATACAACATTGTTGGAACCACTATTCCTTCAAACATACCCATTTTTGCTTTCCGAGATAATGTTCTCGACTTCCACACATTTTTCAAGGCTCCCAAAATTTTCGCCCCCTCCCCCACCCTATGATCCACTTCCGCTTCCATGGTTCCATCCGCTGACAGATCCACTCCCAGATATGTAAAACACTTCACTTCCTCCAGTTTTTCTCCATTCAAACTCACCTCCCAATTGACTTGACCCTCACCCCTACTGTACCTAATAACCTTGCTCTTATTCACATTTACTCTTAACTTTCTTCTTCCACACACTTTACCAAACTCAGTCACCAGCTTCTGCAGTTTCTCACATGAATCAGCCACCAGCGCTGTATCATCAGCGAACAACAACTGACTCACTTCCCAAGCTCTCTCATCCCCAACAGACTTCATACTTGCCCCTCTTTCCAGGACTCTTGCATTTACCTCCCTAACAACCCCATCCATAAACAAATTAAACAACCATGGAGACATCACACACCCCTGCCGCAAACCTACATTCACTGAGAACCAATCACTTTCCTCTCTTCCTACACGTAGACATGCCTTACATCCTCGATAAAAACTTTTCACTGCTTCTAACAACTTGCCTCCCACACCATATATTCTTAATACCTTCCACAGAGCATCTCTATCAACTCTATCATATGCCTTCTCCAGATCCATAAATGCTACATACAAATCCATTTGCTTTTCTAAGTATTTCTCACATACATTCTTCAAAGCAAACACCTGATCCACACATCCTCTACCACTTCTGAAACCGCACTGCTCTTCCCCAATCTGATGCTCTGTACATGCCTTCACCCTCTCAATCAATACCCTCCCATATAATTTACCAGGAATACTCAACAAACTTATACCTCAGTAATTTGAGCACTCACTCTTATCCCCTTTGCCTTTGTACAATGGCACTATGCACGCATTCCGCCAATCCTCAGGCACCTCACCATGAGTCATACATACATTAAATAACCTTACCAACCAGTCAACAATACAGTCACCCCCTTTTTTAATAAATTCCACTGCAATACCATCCATATATATATTCATATATACATATATATATATGTATATATAAATATATATATATTATCTCTGGGGATAGGGGTGAAAGGATACTTTCCACGCATTCCTCGCGTGTCGTAGAAGGCGACTAGAGGGGACGGGAGCGGGGGGCCAGAAATCCTCCCCTCCTTGTATTTTTTAAATTTCTAAAATGGGAAACAGAAGGATTCACGCGGGGAGTGCTCATCCTCCTCGAAGGCTCAGACTGGGGTGTCTAAATGTGTGTGGATGTAACCAAGATGTGAAAAAAGGAGAGATAGGTAGTATGTTTGAGGAAAGGAACCTGGATGTTCTGGCTCTGAGTGAAACGAAGCTCAAGGGTAAAGGGGAAGAGTAGTTTGGAAATGTCTTGGGAGTAAAGTCAGGGGTTAGTGAGAGGACAAGAGCAAGGGAAGAAGTAGCAGTACTCATGAAACAGGAGTTGTGGGAGTATGTGATAGAATGTAAGAAAGTAAATTCTCGATTGATATGGGTAAAACTGAAAGTTGATGGAGAGAGATGGGTACTTATTGGTGCATATGCACCTGGGCATGAGACGAAAGATCTTGAGAGGCAAGTGTTTTGGGAGCAGCTGAATGAGTGTGTTAGTGGTTTTGATGCACGAGACCGGGTTATAGTGATGGGTGATTTGAATGCAAAGGTGAGTAATGTGGCAGTTGAGGGAATAATTGGTATACATGGGGTGTTCAGTGTTGTAAGTGGAAATGGTGAAGAGCTAGTAGATTTATGTGCTGAAAAAGGACTGGTGATTGTTAATACCTGGTTCAAAAAGCGAGATATACATAAGTATACGTATGTAAGTAGGAGAGATGGCCAGAGAGCGTTATTGGATTACGTGTTAATTGACAGGCGTGCGAAAGAGAGACTTTTGGATGTTAATGTGATGTGAGGTGCAACTGGAGGATGTCTGATCATTATCTTGTGGAGGCTAAGGTGAAGATTTGTATGGGTTTTCAGAAAAGAAGAGTGAATGTTGGGGTGAATAGGGTGCTGAGAGTAAGTGAGCTTGGGAAGGAGACTTGTTTGAAGAAGTACCAGGAGAGACTGAGTACTGAATGGAAAAAGGTGAGAGCAATGGAAGTAAGGGGAGTGGGGGAGGAATGGGATGTATTTAGGGAATCAGTGATGGATTGCGCAAAAGTTGTTTGTGGCATGAGAAGAGTGTGAGGTGGGTTGATTAGAAAGGGTAGTGAGTGGTGGGATGAAGAAGTAAGATTATGTATATATATATATATATATATATATATATATATATATATATATATATATATATATATATATATATATATATATATATATATATATATATATATATATATATATATATATATATATATATATATATATAAATATATATATATATATATATATATATATATATATATATATATATATATATATATATATATATATAGAGAGAGAGAGAGAGAGAGAGAGAGAGAGAGAGAGAGAGATGCTCTGTGGAAGGTATTAAGAATATATGATGTGGGAGGCAAGTTGTTAGAAGCAGTGAAAAGTTTTTATCGAGGATGTAAGGCATGTGTACGTGTAGGAAGAGAGGAAAGTGATTGGTTCTCAGTGAATGTAGGTTTGCGGCAGGGGTGTGTGATGTCTCCATGGTTGTTTAATTTGTTTATGGATGGGGTTGTTAGGGAGGTGAATGCAAGAGTTTTGGAAAGAGGGGCAAGTATGAAGTCTGTTGGGGATGAGAGAGCTTGGAAAGTGAGTCAGTTGTTGTTCGCTGATGATACAGCGCTGGTGGCTGATTCATGTGAGAAACTGCAGAAGCTGGTGACTGAGTTTGGTAAAGTGTGTGAAAGAAGAAAGTTAAGAGTAAATGTGAATAAGAGCAAGGTTATTAGGTACAGTAGGGTTGAGGGTCAAGTCAATTGGGAGGTGAGTTTGAATGGAGAAAAACTGGAGGAAGTGAAGTGGTTTAGATATATGGGAGTGGATCTGGCAGCGGATGGAGCCATGGAAGCGGAAGTGGATCATAGGGTGGGGGAGGGGGCGAAAATTCTGGGAGCCTTGAAGAATGTGTGGAAGTCGAGAACATTATCTCGGAAAGCAAAAATGGGTATGTTTGAAGGAATAGTGGTTCCAACAATGTTGTATGGTTGCGAGGCGTGGGCTATGGATAGAGTTGTGCGCAGGAGGATGGATGTGCTGTAAATGAGATGTTTGAGGACAATGTGTGGTGTGAGGTGGTTTGATCGAGTAAGTAACGTAAGGGTAAGAGAGATGTGTGGAAATAAAAAGAGCGTGGTTGAGAGAGCAGAAGAGGGTGTTTTGAAATGGTTTGGGCACATGGAGAGAATGAGTGAGGAAAGATTGACCCAGAGGATATATGTGTCGGAGGTGGAGGGAACGAGGAGAAGAGGGAGACCAAATTGGAGGTGGAAAGATGGAGTGAAAAAGATTTTGTGTGGTCGGGGCCTGAACATGCAGGAGGGTGAAAGGAGGGTAAGGAATAGGGTGAATTGGAGAGATGTGGTATACCGGGGTTGACGTGCTGTCAGTGGATTGAATCGGGGTATGTGAAGCGTCTGGGGTAAACCATGGAAAGCTGTGTAGGTATGTATATTTGCGTGTGTGGACGTATGTATATACATGTGTATGGGGGTGGGTTGGGCCATTTCTTTCGTCTGTTTCCTTGCGCTACCTCGCAAACGCGGGAGATAGCGACAAAGCAAAAAAAAATATATATATATATATATATATATATATATATATATATATATATATATATATATATATATATATATATATATATATATATATATATGCGAGGTAGCGCTAGGAAAATACAACAAAGGCCACGTTCGTTCACACTCAGTCTCTAGCTCTCATGAATAATGCACCGCAACCATAGCTTCCTTTTCAAATCCAGGCCTCACAAAACTTTCCATGGCTTACCCATATGCATCACATGCCCTGGTTCAATCCATTGACAGCACGTCGACCCCAGTATACCACATCGTTCCAATTCACTTTATTACTTGCACGCCTGTCCCCCCCCCCCCCCCCCCCCCCCCCCCCCCCCCGCATGTTCAAGCCCCGATCACTCAAAATCTTTTTCACTCCATCTTTGCACCTCCAATTTGGTCACCCACTTCTCATTCCCTCCACCTCTGACACATATATCCTCTTTGTCAATCTTTCCTCACTCAATCCCTCAATATGACCAAATCATTTGAAAACACCCTCTTCTGCTCTCTCAACCACACTCTTTTTATTGCCACACATCTCTCTTACCCCATTATTACTTACTCGATCAAATCACCTCACACCACATATTGTCCTCAAATATCTCATTTCCATCACATCCACCCTTCTCCGCACAACTCTATGTATAGCCCACGCCTCGCAACCATATAACATTGTTGGAACTACTATTCCTTCAAACACACATATTTTTGCCTTCCAAGATAACGTTCTCGACTTCCACACATTTTTCAACGTTCCCAGAACTTCCGCCCCCTCCCGTACCGTATGATTCACTTCCGCTTCCATGGTTCCATCTGCTGCCAAATCCGCTCCCATATATCTAGAACACTTCACTTCCTCCAGTTTCTCTCCATTCAAACTTGCCTCCCAATTGATGTGTCCCTCAAACCTACTGTACTTAATAACCTTGTTCTTATTTACATTTACTCTCAGCTTTCTTCTTTCACACACTTTACCAGACTCAGTCACCAGCATCTGCAGTTTCTCACACGAATCAGCCACCAGCGCTATATCATTAGCGAACAACAACTGACTCACCTTCCAAGGTCTCTCACCCACAACAGACTGCATACTTACCCCTCTTTCTAAAACTCTTGCATTCACCTCCATAACAACCCCATCCATAAACAAATTAAACAACCATGGAGACATCACATACCCCTGCAGTAAACCAACATTCACTTTCCTCTCTTCCTACATGTACATATGCCTTGCATCGTCGATGAAAACGTTTCACTGCTTCTAACAAATTTTCTCCCACACCATGTATTCATAATACCTTCCAATGTCCATCTCTATCAACTCTATCATAAGCCTTCTCCAGATCCATAAATGCTATATGTAAATCCATTTGCTTTTCTAAGTATTTCTCACATATATTCTTGAAAGCAAATACCTGATGTACATTTCCTCTCCACTAATGAAACCACACTGCTCTTCCCTAATCTGATGCTCTGTACATGCCTTCACCCTCTCAATCAATACGCTCCCATATAATTTTCCAAGAATACTCAACAAACTTATACCTCTGTAGTTTGAGTTCTCACCTTTATCCCCTTTGCCTTTGTACAATGTCACTCTGCAAGCATTCCGCCAATACTCAGGCATCTCATCATGAGTCATACATTCATAAAATAACCTTACCAACCAGTCAACAACAAAGTAACCCCCTTTCTTAATAAATTCCACTGCAATACCATCCCAACTCGCTGCCTTGCCGGCTTTCATCTTCCGCAAAGCTTTTACTACCTCTTCTCTCTTTACCAAATCATTCTCCCTAACCCTCTCAGTTTGCACACCAACCCGACCAGAATACCGTAATTCGGCCACTCTATCATCAAACACTTTCAACGAAACTTCAAAAAACTACTCGATTTCCTTCTCATATCACCACAACCTTTCATCACCTCCCCATTAGCCACCCTTCGCTGATTTTCCCATTTGTTCCCTTGTCTGACCCACTTTTTGTACCTGCTTCCAAAACATCTCATTCATCCTAAATTTAAATGATACTTTCCCATCCCAACTCTCATTTGCCCTCTTTTTCACCTCTTGCACCTTTCTCTTGACCTCCTGCCTCTTTCTTTTATGCATCTCCCACTCATTTGCATTATTTCCCTGCAAATTTCGTCAAAATGCCACTATTCTCTTTCACTATTAATATTACTTCTTCATCCATATTACTTCTTTATCTATATTACTTCTTCATTCATATTACTTCTTTATCCCACCTCAATACCGTTTCAAATCTGCCCACATCCCAAGCTTCTCATGCCACAATCGCCTTTTGTGCAAGCCACCACTGCTTCCCTAAGTACATCCCATTCCTCCCCCACTCCCCTTACGTCCTTTGTTTTCACCTTTTTCCATTCTGCACTCAGTCTCTCCTGGTGCTTCCTCACACAAGTCTCCCTCCGAAGATCACTTACTCTCACCACTCTCTTTACCCCAACATTCTCTCTTCCTTTCTGAAAACCTGTGCAAATCTTCACCTTTGCCTCCAGAAGATAATGATCAGAAATCCGTCCAGTTGCATCTCTCAGCACATTAACATGCAAAAATCTCTTTTTAACGCACCTTTCAATTAACACGTAATCCAATAACACTCGTTGGCCACCTCTCCTACTTACATACGCATACTTATGTATATCTCTCTTTCTTTAAACCAGACATTCCCAATCACCAGTCCTTTTTCAGCACATAAATCTACAAGCTCTTCACCATTTCCATTTTACAACAATGAACACCCCATGTACACCAATTATTCCCTCAACTGCCACCTTACTCACCTTTGCATTCAAATCAGCCATCACTATAACCCGGTCTTGTGCATCAAAAATACTAACACACTTAGTCATATATTACCAAAACACTTGCCTCTCAAGATCTTTCTTTTCATGTCCAGGTGCGTATGCACCAATAATCACCCATCTCTCTCCATCCACTTTCAGCTTTACCTGTATCAATCTAGAGTTTACTTTCTTACACTCTATCACATACTCCCACCACTACTGTTTCAGGAATAGTGCTACTCCTTTCCTTGCTCTTGTCCTCTCATCAACTCCTGACATTACTCACAAAACATTCCCACACCACTCTTCCCCTTTAACCTTGAGCTTCGTTTCACTCAGAGCCAAAATATCCAAGCTCCTTTCCTCAAACATACTACCTATCTCTCCTTTTTTCTAATCTTTGTTGCATCCACAAACAATCAGACATTGCAATCTGAGTCTTCGAGGAGGATGATCACTCCCTGCGTGAATCCTTCTCTGTTTCCCCTTATAGAAAGTTGAAATTCAAGGAGGGGTGGGTTTTTAACACCACGCTCCGCTCCCCTTTAGTCGCCTTACACGACACGTAAAGAATGCGTTGGAAGGATTCTTCCTCCCCAACGCACCCATGTACAAATGTATATACATACAAGTCCACAAAGCACATATACATACCTATACATCTCAAGGTATATATGTATATATATATGTATATATATATACATGGAGTGAAAAAGATTTTGTGTGATCGGGGCCTGAACATGCAGGAGGGTGTAAGGAGGGCAAGGAATAGAGTGAATTGGAGCGATGTGGTATACAGGGGTTGACGTGCTGTCAGTGGAGTGAAACAAGGCATGTGAGGCGTCTGGGGTGGACCATGGAAAGCTGTGTAGGTATGTATACACGTGTGTGGACATGTGTATGTACATGTGTATGGGGGGGGGGGGGTTGGGCCATTTCTTTCGTCTGTTTCCTTGCGCTACCTCGCAGACGCGGGAGACAGCAACAAAGTATAAAAAAAAAAAAAAAAAAAAAATATATACATATATATATATATATATATATATATATATATATATATATATATATATATATATATATATATATATATATATATATATATATATATACATATATATATATATGTATATATATATATATATATACATATATATATATATATATATATATATATATATATATATATATATATATATATATATATATATATATATATATATATATGTTCATACTACTTGCCATTTCCCGCGTCAGCGAGGTAGCGTTAAGAAGAGAGGACTGAGCCTTTGAGGGAATATCCTCATTTGGCCCCCTTCTCTCTTCCTTCTTTTGGAAAATTAAAAACGAAGGGGAGGATTTCCAGCCCCCCGCTCCCTTCCCTTTTAGTCCCCTTCTACGACACGCAGGGAAAACGTGGGAAATATTCTTTCTCCCCTATCCCCAGGGATATATATATATATATATATATATATATATATATATATATATATATATATATATATATATATATATATATATATATATATATATATATATATATATATATATATATATATATATGTATATATTTATATACATATATATATATTATCCCTGGGGATAGGGGTGAAAGAATACTTCCCACGCATTCCTAGCGTGTCGTAGAAAGCGACTAGAGGAGACGGGAGCGGGGGGCCAGAAATCCTCCACTCCTTGTATTTTTTTAACTTTCTAAAATGAGAAACAGAAGAAGGAGTCACGCGGGGAGTGCTCATCCTCCTCGAAGGCTCAGATTGGGGTGCCTAAATGTGTGTGGATGTAACCAAGATGTGAAAAAAGGAGAGATAGGTAGTATGTTTGAGGAAAGGAACCTGGATGTTTTGGCTCTGAGTGAAACGAAGCTCAAGGGTAAAGGGGAAGAGTGGTTTGGGAATGTCTGGGGAGTAAAGTCAGGGGTTATTGAGAAGACAAGAGCAAGGGAAGGAGTAGCAATACTCCTGAAACAGGAGTTGTGGGAGTATGCGATAGAATGTAAGAAAGTAAATTCTCGATTAATATGGGTAAAACTGAAAGTTGATGGAGAGAGATGGGTGATTATTGGTGCATATGCACCTGGGTATGAGAAGAAAGATCATGAGAGGCAAGTGTTTTGGGAGCAGCTGAATGAGTGTGTTAGTGGTTTTGATGCACGAGACCGGGTTATAGTGATGGGTGATTTGAATGCAAAGGTGAGTAATGTGGCAGTTGAGGGAATAATTGGTATACATGGGGTGTTCAGTGTTGTAAAAGGAAATGGTGAAGAGCTTGTAGAATTATGTGCTGAAAAAGGACTGATGATTGGGAATACCTGGTTTAAAAAGCGAGATATACATAAGTATACTTATGTAAGTAGGAGAGATGGCCAGAGAGCGTTATTGGATTACGTGTTAATTGACAGGCGCGCGAAACAGAGACTTTTGGATGTTAATGTGCTGAGAGGTGCAACTGGAGGGATGTCTGATCATTATCTTGTGGAGGCTAAGGTGAAGATTTGCATGGGTTTTCAGAAAAGAAGAGTGAATGTTGGGGTGAAGAGGGTGGTGAGAGTAAGTGAGCTTGGAAAGGAGACTTGTGTGAGGAAGTACCAGGAGAGACTGAGTACAGAATGGAAAATGGTGAGAACAATGGAAGTAAGGGGAGTGGGGGAGGAATGGGATGTATTTAGGGAATCAGTGATGGATGGCGCAAAAGATGCTTGTGGCATGAGAAGAGTGGGAGGTGGGTTGATTAGAAAGGGTAGTGAGTGGTGGGATGAAGAAGTAAGAGTATTAGTGAAGGAGGAGAGAGAGGCATTTGGACGATTTTTGCAGGGAAAAAATGCAATTGAGTGGGAGATGTATAAAAAAAAGAGACAGGAGGTCAAGGGAAAGGTGCAAGAGGTGAAAAAAAGGGCAAATGAGAGTTGGGGTGAGAGAGTGTCATTAAATTTTAGGGAGAATAAAAAGATGTTCTGGAAGGAGGTAAATAAAGTGCGTAAGACAAGGGAGCAAATCGGAACTTCAGTGAAGGGCGCAAATGGGGAGGTGATAACAAGTAGTGGTGATGTGAGAAAGAGATGGAGTGAGTATTTTGAAGGTTTGTTGAATGTGTTTGATGATAGAGTGGCAGATATAGGGTGTTTTGGTCGAGGTGGTGTGCAAAGTGAGAGGGTTAGGGAAGATGATTTGGTAAACAGACAAGAGGTAGTAAAACCTTTGCGGAAGATGAAAGCCGGCAAGGCAGCAGGTTTGGATGGTATTGCAGTGGAATTTATTAGAAAAGGGGGTAACTGTATTGTTGACTGGTTGGTAAGGTTATTTAATGTATATATGACCCATGGTGAGGTGCCTGAGGATTGGCGGAATGACTGCATAGTGCCATTGTACAAAGGCAAAGGGGATAAGAGTGAGTGCTCAAGTTCCAGAGGTATAAGTTTGTTGAGTATTCCTGATAAATTATATGGGAAGATATTGATTGAGAAGGTGAAGGCATGTACAGAGCATCAGATTGGGGAAGAGCAGTGTGGTTTCAGAAGTGGTAGAGGATGTGTGGATCAGGCGTTTGCTTTGAAGAATGTATGTGAGAAATACTTAGAAAAGCTAATGGATTTGTATGTAGCATTTATGGATCTGGAGAAGGCATATGATAGAGTTGATAGAGATGCTCTGTGGAAGGTATTAAGAATATATGGTGTGGGAGGCAAGTTGTTAGAAGCAGTGAAAAGTTTTTATCGAGGATGTAAGGCATGTGTACGTGTAGGAAGAGAGGAAAGTGATTGGTTCTCAGTGAATGTAGGTTTGCGGCAGGGGTGTGTGATGTCTCCATGGTTGTTTAATTTGTTTATGGATGGGGTTGTTAGGGAGGTGAATGCAAGAGTTTTGGAAAGAGGGGCAAGTATGAAGTCTGTTGGGGATGAGAGAGCTTGGGAAGTGAGTCAGTTGTTGTTCGCTGATGATACAGCGCTGGTGGCTGATTCATGTGAGAAACTGCAGTAGCTGGTGACTGAGTTTGGTAAAGTGTGTGAAAGAAGAAAGTTAAGAGTAAATGTGAATAAGAGCAAGGTTATTAGGTACAGTAGGGTTGAGGGTCAAGTCAATTGAGAGGTGAGTTTGAATGGAGAAAAACTGGAGGAAGTGAAGTGTTTTAGATATCTGGGAGTGGATCTGGCAGCGGATGGAACCATGGAAGCGGAAGTGGATCATAGGGTGGGGGAGGGGGCGAAAATTCTGGGAGCCTTGAAGAATGTGTGGAAGTCGAGAACATTATCTCGGAAAGCAAAAATGGGTATGTTTGAAGGAATAGTGGTTCCAACAATGTTGTATGGTTGCGAGACGTGGGCTATGGATAGAGTTGTGCGCAGGAGGATGGATGTGCTGGAAATGAGATGTTTGAGGACAATATGTGGTCTGAGGTGGTTTGATCGAGTAAGTAACGTAAGGGTAAGAGAGATGTGTGGAAATAAAAAGAGCGTGGTTGAGAGAGCAGAAGAGGGTGTTTTGAAATGGTTCGGGCACATGGAGAGAATGAGTGAGGAAAGATTGACCAAGAGATATATGTGTCGGAGGTGGAGGGAACGAGGAGAAGAGGGAGACCAAATTGGAGGTGGAAAGATGTAGTGAAAAAGGTTTTGTGTGATCGGGGCCTGAACGTGCAGGAGGGTGAAAGGAGGGCAAGGAATAGAGTGAATTGGAGCGATGTGGTATACCGGGGTTGACGTCCTGTCAGTGGATTGAATCAAGGCACGTGAGGTGTCTGGGGTAAACCATGGAAAGCTGTGTAGGTATGTATATTTGCGTGTGTGGACGAATGTATATACAAGTGTATGGGGGTGGGTTGGGCCTTTTCTTTCGTCTGTTTCCTTGCGCTACCTCGCAAACGCGGGAGACAGCGATAAAGCAAAAAAAAAAAAAAAAAAAAAAAAAAAAATATATATATATATATATATATATATATATATATATATATATATATATATATATATATATATATATATATATATATATATATATATATATATTTGGTTTACCAAATGGCGTCCTAGCTTCGTCTCTTCTATGTATATCAACTGACTGTTATATTTCTCTCTTGTGTCTCACCTGATGATGTGATTATTACACGAAAGTGCACTTGGGAACTTTTCGTGTTTCATTTTCCCCGGGGACTCATAGGAATATATATATATATATATATATATATATATATATATATATATATATATATATATATATATATATATATATATATATATATATATATTTTTTTTTTTTTTTTTTTTTTTATAATTTGTCGCTGTCTCCCGCGTTTGCGAGGTAGCGCAAGGAAACAGACGAAAGAAATGGCCCAACCCCCCCCCATACACATGTACATACACACGTCCACACACACAAATATACATACCTACACAGCTTTCCATGGTTTACCCCGGACGCTTCACATGCCTTGATTCAATCCACTGACAGCACGTCAACCCCTGTATACCACATCGCTCCAATTCACTCTATTCCTTCCCCTCCTTTCACCCTCTTGCATGTTCAGGCCCCGATCACACAAAATCTTTTTCACTCCATCTTTCCACCTCCAATTTGGTCTCCCTCTTCTCCTCGTTCCCTCCACCTCCGACACATATATCCTCTTGGTCAATCTTTCCTCACTCATTCTCTCCATGTGCCCAAACCATTTTAAAACACCCTCTTCTGCTCTCTCAACCACGCTCTTTTTATTTCCACACATCTCTCTTACCCTTACGTTACTTACTCGATCAAACCACCTCACACCACACATTATCCTCAAACATCTCATTTCCAGCACATCCATCCTCCTGCACACAACTCTATCCATAGCCCACGCCTCGCAACCATACAACATTGTTGGAACTACTAATCCTTCAAACATACCCATTTTTGCTTTCCGGGATAATGTTCTCGACTTCCACACATTTTTCAAGGCTCCCAAAATTTTCGCCCCCTCCCCCACCCTATGATCCACTTCCGCTTCCATGGTTCCATCCGCTGCCAGATCCACTCCCAGATATCTAAAACACTTCACTTCCTCCAGTTTTTCACCATTCAAACTCACCTCCCAATTGACTTGACCCTCAACCCTACTGTACCTAATAACCTTGCTCTTATTCACATTTACTCTTAACTTTCTTCTTCCACACACTTTACCAAACTCCGTCACCAACTTCTGCAGTTTCTCACCTGAATCCGCCACCAGCGCTGTATCATCAGCGAACAACAACTGACTCACTTCCCAAGCTCTCTCATCCCCAACAGACTTCATACTTGCCCCTCTTTCCAAGACTCTTGCATTTACCTCCCTAACAACCCCATCCATAAACAAATTAAACAACCATGGAGACATCACACACCCCTGCCGCAAACCTACATTCACTGAGAACCAATCACTTTCCTCTCTTTCTACACGTACACATGCCTTACATCCTCGATAAAAACTTTTCACTGCTTCTAACAACTTGCCTCCCACACCATATATTCTTAATACCTTCCACAGAGCATCTCTATCAACTCTATCATATGCCTTCTCCAGATCCATAAATGCTACATACAAATCCATTTGCTTTTCTAAGTATTTCTCACATACATTCTTCAAAGCAAACACCTGATCCACACATCCTCTACCACTTCTGAAACCACACTGCTCTTCCCCAATCTGATGCTCTGTACCTGCCTTCACCCTCTCAATCAATACCCTCCCATATAATTTACCAGGAATACTCAACAAACTTATACCTCTGTAATTTGAGCACTCACTCTTATCCCCTTTGCCTTTGTACAATGGCACTATGCACGCATTCCGCCAATCCTCAGGCACCTCACCATGAGTCATACATACATTAAATAACCTTACCAACCAGTCAACAATACAGTCACCCCCTTTTTTAATAAATTCCACAGCAATACCATCCAAACCTGCTGCCTTGCCGGCTTTCATCTTCCGCAAAACTTTTACTACCTCTTCTCTGTTTACCAAATCATTTTCCCTAACCCTCTCACTTTGCACACCACCTCGACCCAAACACCCTATATCTGCCACTCTGTCATCAGACACATTCAACAAACCTTCAAAATACTCATTCCATCTCCTTCTCACATCACCACTACTTGTTATCACCTCCCCATTTACGCCCTTCACTGAAGTTCCCATTTGCTCCCTTGTCTTACGCACCCTATTTACCTCCTTCCAGAACATCTTTTTATTCTCCCTAAAATTCAATGATAGTCTCTCACCCCAACTCTCATTTGCCCTTTTTTTCACCTCTTGCACCTTTCTCTTGACCTCCTGTCTCTTTCTTTTATACTTCTCCCACTCAATTGCATTTTTTCCCTACAATAATCGTCCAAATGCCTCTCTCTTCTCTTTCACTAATACTCTTACTTCTTCATCCCACCACTCACTACCCTTTCTAAACAGCCCACTTCCCACTCTTCTCATGCCACAAGCATCTTTTGCGCAATCCATCACTGATTCCCTAAATACATCCCATTCCTCCCCCACTCCCCTTACTTCCATTGTTCTCACCTTTTTCCATTCTGTACACAGTCTCTCCTGATACTTCTTCACACAGGTCTCCTTCCCAAGCTCACTTACTCTCACCACCTTCTTCACCCCAACATTCACTCTTCTTTTCTGAAAACCCATACTAATCTTCACCTTAGCCTCCACAAGATAATGATCAGACATCCCTCCAGTTGCACCTCTCAGCACATTGACATCCAAAAGTCTCTCTTTCGCACGCCTGTCAATTAACACGTAATCCAATAATGCTCTCTGGCCATCTCTCCTACTTACATAAGTATACTTATATATATATATATATATATATATATATATATATATATATATATATATATATATATATAATTTTTTTTTTATTATATATGTATTTTTTTTTCATACTATTCGCCATTTCCCGCGTTAGCGTTCAGAACAGAGGACTGGACCTTTGAGAGAACATCCTCACCTGGCCCCCTTCTCTGTTCCTTCTTTTGGAAAATTAAAAAAAAAAAACTGAGAGGGGAGGATTTCCAGCCCCCCGCTCCCTTCCCTTTTAGTCGCCTTTTACGACACGGAGGGAATCGTGGGAAGTATTCTTTCTCCCCTATCCCCAGGGATATATATACATACATATATATATATATATATATATATATATATATATATATATATATATATATATATATATATATATATATATATATATATATATATATATATATATATATATATATATATATATATATGTTTAAGAAAAAAATATATGTATATATATAGGAGTCACGCGGGGAGTGCTCATCCTCCTCGTAGACTCAGATTGGGGTGTCTAAATGTGTGTGGATGTAACCAAGATGTGAAAAAAGGAGAGATAGGTTATGTTTGAGGAAAGGAACCAGGATGTTTTGGCTCTGAGTGAAACGAAGCTCAAGGGTAAATGGGAAGAGTGGTTTGGGAATGTCTGGGGAGTAAAGTCAGGGGTTAGTGAGAGGACAAGATGAAGGGAAGGAGTAGCAGTACTCCTGAAACAGGAGTTGTGGGAGTATGTGATAGAATGTAAGAAAGTAAATTCTCGATTAATATGGGTAAAACTGAAAGATAATGGAGTGAGATGGGTGATCATTGATGCATATGTTCCTGGGCATGAGAAGAAAGATCATGATAAGCAAGTGTTTTGGGAGCAGCTGAATGAGTGTGTTAGTGGTTTTGATGCACGAAACCGGGTTATAGTGATGGGTGATTTGAATGCAAAGGTGAGTAATGTGGCAGTTGAAGGAATAATTGGTTTACATGGGGTGTTCAGTTTTGTAAATGGAAATTGTGAAGAGCTTGTAGATTTATGTGCTGAAAAAATACTGGTGATTGGGAATACCTGGTTTAAAAAGTGAGATATACATAAGTATACGTATGTAAGTAGGAGAGATGGCCAGAGAGCGTTATTGGATTACGTGTTAATTGACAAGCGTGCGAAAGAGAGACTTTTGGATGTTAATGTGCTGAGAAGTGCAACTGGAGGGATGTCTGATCATTATCTTGTGGAAGCGAAGGTGAAGATTTGTATTGGCTTTCAGAGAAGAAGAGTGAATGTTGGGGTGAAGAGGGTGGTGAGAGTAATGAGCTTGGGAAGGAGACTTGTGTGAGGAAGTACCAGGAGAGACTGTGTACAGAATGGAAAAAGGTGAGAACAATGGAAGTAAGAGGAGTGGGGGAGGAATGGGATGTATTTAGGATATCAGTGATTGAGTGCGCAAAAGATGCTTGTGGCCTGAGAAGCGTGGGAGGTGGGTTGATTAGAAAGGGTAGTGAGTGGTGGAATGAAGAAGTAAGATTATTAGGGAAAGAGAAGAGAGAGGCATTTGGACGATTTTTCCAGGGAAAAAATGCAATTGAGTGGGAGAGGTATAAAAAAAGAGGCAGGAGACAACGACAAAACAAAATAAAAATGAAATATAGATATATATATATATATATATATATATATATATATATATATATATATATATATATATATATATATATATATATATATATATATATATATATATATATATATATATGTATATATATATATATATATATATATATTTTATTTTTTTTTATTATACTTTGTCGCTGTCTCCCGCGTTTGCGAGGTATATATATATATATATATATATATATATATATATATATATATATATATATATATATATACATATAGGGGAGAAAGAATACTTCCCACGTATTCCCTGCGTGTCGTAGAAGGCGACTAAAAGGGGAGGGAGCGGGTGGCTGGAAATCCTCCCCTTTCTTGTTTTTTTTTAATTTTCCAAAAGAAGGAACAAAGAAGGGGTTCAGGTGAGGATATTCCCTCTAAGGCCCATTTCTCTGTTCTTAACGCACCTCGCTATCGCGGGAAATGGCAAATAGTATGAAAAAAAAAAAAAAAAAAACATATATATATATATATATATATATATATATATATATATATATATATATATATTTTTTTTTATACTATTCGCCATTTCCCGCGTTAGCAAGGTAGCGTCAAGAACAGACGACTGAGCCTTTGAGGGAATATCCTCACTTGGCCCCCTCCTCTGTTCCTTCATTAGGAAAACTAAAAACGAGAGGCAAGGATTTCCAGCCCCCCGCTCCCTTTTCCCTTTTAGTCGCCTTCTACGACACGCAGGGAATACGTGGGAAGTATTCCTTCTCCCCTATCCCCAGGGATATATATATATATATATATATATATATATGTATATATATATATATATATATATATATATATATATATATATATATATATATATATATATATATATATATATATATATATATATATATATATATATATATATATACATATATATATATATATATATATATATATATATATATATATATATATATATATATATATATATATATATATATATATATATATATATATATATATATATATATATATATATATATATATATATATATATATATATATATATATATATATTTATCCCTGAGAAAGGGGAGAAACAATACTGCCCACGTATTCCTTGCGTTTCGTAGATGGCGACTAAATGGGGAGTTAGCGGGGTACTGGAAATCCTCCCCTCTCGTTTTTTTTTTTTTAATTTTCCAAAAGAAGGAAAAGAGAAGGGGGGTCAGGTGAGGATATTTCATCAAAGGCCCATTCCTCTGTTCTTCACACTACCTCGCTAACGCGGGAAATAGCGAGTAGTATGAAAGAAAAAGAAAGAATATATATATGTATATATATATATATATATATATATATATATATATATATATATATATATATATATATATATATATATATATATACTTATCTATTTCTATTCTATTATAATTTGTCGCTGTCTGCCCCGTTAAGGAGGTAGCGCAAGGAAACAAACGGGACAATGGCCCAACCAACCCACATACACATGTATTATACACCCACGTCCAGAAACACACATATACATACCTGTACATCTCTACCTATACATTTATATACACACACAGACCTATACATATATACACATGTACATAATTCATACTGTCTTCCCTTATTCATTCCTGTCGCCACCCCGCCACACATGAAATGACAGCCCCCTCCCCCTGCATTTGCGCGAGGTAGCACTAGGAAAAGACAACAAAGGCCACATTTGTTCACACTCAGTCTCTAGTTGTCATATTTAATGCTCCTAAACCACAGTTCCCTTTCCACATCTAGACACCACAAAACTTTCCATAGCTTACCCAAAACGCTACACATGTCCTGATTCAATCCACTGACAACAAGTCCAACCCGGTATACCACATTGTTCCAATTCACTCTATTCCTTACATGCCTTTCACCCTCCTGCATTTTCAGGCCCCAATCGCTCAAAATCTTTTTCATTCCATCTTTCCACCACCAACTTTGTCTCCTACTTCTCGTTCCCTCCACCTCTGACATATATATCCTCTTTGTCAATCTTTCCTCACTAAATCTCTCCATATGACCAAACCATTTCAAAACACCCTCTTCTGCTTTCTCAAAGAAACTCTTTTTATTACCACACATCCTTCTTACCATTTCATTACTTACTCGATCAAACTACCTCACACCACATATTGTCCTCAAACATCTCATTTCCAGCACATTCTCCCTCCTCCCCACGGCTCTATCTATAGCCCATGCCTCACAACCATATAACATTGTCGGAACAACTTTTCCTTCAAAATTACCCATTTATGCTTTCCGAGATAACGTTCTCGCCTTCCACACAATATTGAACGCTCCCAGAACTTCCAACCCCTCCCCCACCCTATGACTCACTTCTGCTTCTATGGTTCCATCCGCTGCCAAATCCACTCCCAGATATCTAAAACACTTTACTTCCTCCAGTTTTTCTCCATTCAAACTTATTTCCCTATTGACTTGTCCCACAACCCTACTGTACCTAAAAATCTTGCTCTTATTCACATTTACTCTCAGCTTTCTTCTTTCACATACTTTACAAAACTCAGTCACCAGCTTCTCCAGTTTCTCACATGAATCAGCCTACAGCGCTGTATCATCAACGAACAACAACAGACTTACTTCAAAAGCTCTCTCATCCACAACAGACTGCATACTTGCCTCTCTTTCCAAAACTCTTGCATTCACCTCCCTAACAACCCCATCCATAAACAAAGTAAACAATCATGGAGACATCACGCACCCCTGCCGCAAATCGACATTCACTGAGAACAAATCACTTTCCTCCCTTCCGACTCGCACACATGCCTTACATCCTCGATAAAATCTTTTCACTGCTTGTGACAACTTGCCTCCCATACCATATATTCTTTATCCCTTCCGCATCTCTAACAAGTCTATAATATATATATATATATATATATATATATATATATATATATATATATATATATATATATATATATATATATATATACATATATATATATATATATATATATATATATATATATATATATATATATATATATATATATATATATATATATATATATATATTCATATATATATATTCATATACATATATATATATATATATATATATATATATATATATATATATATATATATATATATATATATATATATATATATATATATATATATATATATATATATATATATATATATATATATATATATATATATATATATATATATATATATACATGTATATATATATATATATATATATATATATATATATATATATATATATATATATATATATATATATATATATATATATATATGTATATATATATATATATATATATATATATATATATATATATGTATATATATATATATATATATATACATGTATATATATATATATATATATATATATATATATATACATATATATTTTTTTTTTTTTTTTTCATACTACTCGCCATTTCCCGCGATAGCGAGGTAGCGTTAAGAACAGAGGACTGGGCCTTTGAGGGAATATCCTCACCTGGCCCCCTTCTCTGTTCCTTCTTTTGGAAAATTAAAAAAAAACGAGAGGGGAGGATTTCCAGCCCCCCGCTCCCTTCCCTTTTAGTCGCCTTCTACGACACGCAGGGAATACGTGGGAAGTATTCTTTCTCCCCTATCCCCAGGGATAATATATATATATATATATATATATATATATATATATATATATATATATATATATATATATATATATATATATATATATATATATATATATATATGTATATATATATATATATATATATATATATATATATATATATATATATATATATATATTATATATATATATATATATATATATATATATATATATATATATATATATATATATATATATATATATATATATATATATATATATATATATATATATACATATATATATATATATATATATATATATATATATATATATATATATATATATATATATATATATATATATATATATATATATATATATATATATATATATATATATATATATATATATATATATATATATATATGTATATATATATATATATATATATATATATATATATATATATATATATATATATATATATATATATGTATATATATATATATATATATACCTTCCACATATATATATATGTGGAAGGTATTAAGAATATATGGTGTGGGAGGCAAGTTGTTAGAAGCAGTGAAAAGTTTTTATCGAGGATGTAAGGCATGTGTACGTGTAGGAAGAGAGGAAAGTGATTGGTTCTCAGTGAATGTAGGTTTGCGGCAGGGGTGTGTGATGTCTCCATGGTTGTTTAATTTGTTTATGGATGGGGTTGTTAGGGAGGTAAATGCAAGAGTCTTGGAAAGAGGGGCAAGTATGAAGTCTGTTGGGGATGAGAGAGCTTGGGAAGTGAGTCAGTTGTTGTTCGCTGATGATACAGCGCTGGTGGCGGATTCATGTGAGAAACTGCAGAAGCTGGTGACGGAGTTTGGTAAAGTGTGTGGAAGAAGAAAGTTAAGAGTAAATGTGAATAAGAGCAAGGTTATTAGGTACAGTAGGGTTGAGGGTCAAGTCAATTGGGAGGTGAGTTTGAATGGAGAAAAACTGGAGGAAGTGAAGTGTTTTAGATATCTGGGAGTGGATCTGGCAGCGGATGGAACCATGGAAGCGGAAGTGGATCATAGGGTGGGGGAGGGGGCAAAAATTTTGGGAGCCTTGAAAAATGTGTGGAAGTCGAGAACATTATCCCGGAAAGCAAAAATGGGTATGTTTGAAGGAATAGTGGTTCCAACAATGTTGTATGGTTGCGAGGCGTGGGCTATGGATAGAGTTGTGCGCAGGAGGATGGATGTGCTGGAAATGAGATGTTTGAGGACAATGTGTGGTGTGAGGTGGTTTGATCGAGTAAGTAACGTAAGGGTAAGAGAGATGTGTGGAAATAAAAAGAGCGTGGTTGAGAGAGCAGAAGAGGGTGTTTTGAAGTGGTTTGGGCACATGGAGAGAATGAGTGAGGAAAGATTGACCAAGAGGATATATGTGTCGGAGGTGGAGGGAACGAGGAGAAGAGGGAGACCAAATTGGAGGTGGAAAGATGGAGTGAAAAGGATTTTGTGTGATCAGGGCCTGAACATGCAGGAGGGTGAAAGGAGGGCAAGGAATAGAGTGAATTGGAGCGATGTGGTATACAGGGGTTGACGTGCTGTCAGTGGATTGAATCAAGGCATGTGAAGCGTCCGGGGTAAACCATGGAAAGCTGTGTAGGTATGTATATTTGCGTGTGTGGACGTATGTATGTACATGTGTATGGGGGGGGTTGGGCCATTTCTTTCGTCTGTTTCCTTGCGCTACCTCGCAAACGCGGGAGACAGCGACGAGGTATAAAAAAAAAAAAAAAAAAAATATATATATATATATATATATATATATATATATATATATATATATATATATACATAAGTATACTTATGTAAGTAGGAGAGATGGCCAGAGAGCGTTATTGGATTACGTGTTAATTGACAGGCGCGCGAAAGAGAGACTTTTGGATGTTAATGTGCTGAGAGGTGCAACTGGAGGGATGTCTGATCATTATCTTGTGGAGGCTAAGGTGAAGATTTGTATGGGTTTTCAGAAAAAAAGAGTGAATGTTGGGGTGAAGAGGGTGGTGAGAGTAAGTGAGCTTGGGAAGGAGACTTGTGTGAGGAAGTACCAGGAGAGACTGAGTACAGAATGGAAAAAGGTGAGAACAATGGAAGTAAGGGGAGTGGGGGAGGAATGGGATGTATTTAGGGAATCAGTGATGGATTGCGCAAAAGATGCTTGTGGCATGAGAAGAGTGGGAGATGGGTTGATTAGAAAGGGTAGTGAGTGGTGGGATGAAGAAGTAAGAGTATTAGTGAAAGAGAAGAGAGAGGCATTTGGACGATTTTTGCAGGGAAAAAATGCAGTTGAGTGGGAGACGTATAAAAGAAAGAGGCAGGAGGTCAAGAGAAAGGTGTAAGAGGTGAAAAAAAGGGCAAATGAGAGTTGGGGTGAGAGAGTATCATTAAATTTTAGGGAGAATAAAAAGATGTTCTGGAAGGA
Source organism: Panulirus ornatus (assembly GCF_036320965.1). Classification (NCBI taxonomy): domain Eukaryota; kingdom Metazoa; phylum Arthropoda; class Malacostraca; order Decapoda; family Palinuridae; genus Panulirus; species Panulirus ornatus. Next base: position 59,879,485 of record NC_092226.1, read on the forward strand.
GGTAAATAAAGTGCGTAAGACAAGGGAGCAAATGGGAACTTCAGTGAAGGGCGCAAATGGGGAGGTGATAACAAGTAGTGGTGATGTGAGAAGGAGATGGAGTGAGTATTTTGAAGGTTTGTTGAATGTGTTTGATGATAGAGTGGCAGATATAGGGTGTTTTGGTCGAGGTGGTGTGCAAAGTGAGAGGGTTAGGGAAAATGATTTGGTAAACAGAGAAGAGGTAGTAAAAGCTTTGCGGAAGATGAAAGCCGGCAAGGCAATAGGTTTGGATGGTATTGCAGTGGAATTTATTAAAAAAGGGGGTGACTGTATTGTTGACTGGTTGGTAAGGTTATTTAATGTATGTATGACTCACGGTGAGGTGCCTGAGGATTGGCGGAATGCGTGCATAGTGCCATTGTACAAAGGCAAAGGGGGATAAGAGTGAGTGCTCAAATTACATACGTACAAGTTTGTTGAGTATTCCTGGTAAATTATATGGGAGGGTATTGATTGAGAGGGTGAAGGCATGTACAGAGCATCAGATTGGGGAAGAGCAGTGTGGTTTCAGAAGTGGTAGAGGATGTGTGGATTAGGTGTTTGCTTTGAAGAATGTATGTGAGAAATACATAGAAAAGCAAATGGATTTGTATGTAGCATTTATGGATCTGGAGAAGGCATATGATAGAGTTGATAGAGATGCTCTGTGGAAGGTATTAAGAATATATGGTGTGGGAGGCAAGTTGTTAGAAGCAGTGAAAAGTTTTTATCGAGGATGTAAGGCATGTGTACGTGTAGGAAGAGAGGAAAGTGATTGGTTCTCAGTGAATGTAGGTTTGTGGCAGGGGTGTGTGATGTCTCCATGGTTGTTTAATTTGTTTATGGATGGTGTTGTTAGGGAGGTGAATGCAAGAGTTTTGGAAAGAGGGGCAAGTATGAAGTCTGTTGGGGATGAGAGAGCTTGGGAAGTGAGTCAGTTGTTGTTCGCTGATGATACAGCGCTGGTGGCTGATTCATGTGAGAAACTGCAGAAGCTGGTGACTGAGTTTGGTAAAGTGTGTGAAAGAAGAAAGTTAAGAGTAAATGTGAATAAGAGCAAGGTTATTAGGTACAGTAGGGTTGAGGGTCAAGTCAATTGGGAGGTGAGTTTGAATGGAGAAAAACTGGAGGAAGTGAAGTGTTTTAGATATCTGGGAATGGATCTGGCAGCGGATGGAACCATGGAAGCGGAAGTGGATCATAGGGTGGGGGAGGGGGCGAAAATTTTGGGAGCCTTGAAGAATGTGTGGAAGTCGAGAACATTATCTCGGAAGCAAAAGTGGGCATGTTTGAAGGAATAGTGGTTCCAACAATGTTGTATGGTTACGAGGCGTGGGCTATGGATAGAGTTGTGCGCAGGAGGATGGATGTGCTGGAAGTGAGATGCTTGAGGACAATGTGTGGTGTGAGGTGGTTTGATCGAGTAAGTAACCTAAGGGTAAGAGAGATGTGTGGAAATAAAAAGAGCGTGGTTGAGAGAGCAGAAGAGGGTGTTTTGAAATGGTTTGGGCACATGGAGGGAATGAGTGAGGAAAGATTGACCAAGAGGATATATGTGTCGGAGGTGGAGGGAACGAGAAGAAGAGGGAGACCAAATTGGAGGTGGAAAGATGGAGTGAAAAAGATTTTGTGTGATCGGGGCCTGAACATGCAGGAGGGTGAAAGGAGGGCAAGGAATAGAATGAATTGGAGCGATGTGGTATACCGGGGTTGACGTGCTGTCAGTGGATTGAATCGGGGCATGTGAAGCGTCTGGGGTAAACCATGGAAAGCTGTGAAGGTATGTATATTTGCGTGTGTGGACGTATGTATATACATGTGTATGGGGGTGGGTTGGGCCATTTCTTTCATCTGTTTCCTTGCGCTACCTCGCAAACGCGGGAGATAGCGACACAGCAAAAAAAAAAGAAAAAAAAAAAAATATATATATATATATATATATATATATATATATATATATATATATATATATATATATATATATATATATATATATATATATATATATATATGTATAAATATATATATATATATACATATATTTCATATATATATATATATATATATATATATATATATATATATATATATATATATATATATATATATATATATATATATATTGGAAAGGATCACAATTTGGCGCGCGATCATAGGATTCATAGGAATATATATATATATATATATATATATATATATATATATATATATATATATATATATATATATATATATATATATATATATATATATATATATATATGCTAAAGTTCATCCCGCCTCACAGAATACAGCATAAATCCATGAAGGAAATTTCGAAGAGAACTTGCAGTATTTCAAAACTATCATGGACGAATAGGATAACATATGAACTAGTTCGTCAAGGAAAAAAAAATATAAGACATTCAAATCAATGGGAAGCGATGAACATTGCCACGAATTAATCAAAAGCCAGAGCGTGAAAAGGTCATAAGACAGAGCCAAAGAGAAGAAGAAAAAGAATTTTCGTGAAAATTTTGAAATATTTTATGGAATTCTTCAAATGTATAGGACAAAGGAAGGCAGCAAAAGAAGGAATTGAACCATAACGAAACGAACATGACTCGCTAGCTACTGACGACAAGTAAATGGCTACCATACTAAATTATTCTTTTAACTTCTGTTCACAATTGATAAGATATCTTGAATACCGCAACCAATGAAAATGTTTCAAGGATCTGATAAAAAAGAGTTGAAGGATAGAGAAATAAAGATTTCTGAAGTATTTAGATACCTGGGCCAAGTAAATCCTAACAAATTCAACGGCCAAGGTCACTTAGCCCAAGACTTTTAGAAGAGGTCAGGAGACAGACGATATACACCATGACAACAATATTCAACAAATCTCTGTCGGATGGTCTGGTGCCAACTGACTGGAAACTAGCATATGATATCCCTATATATAAAAAAGGAGACAAAATACTTGAACTACCTCTCAATTAGTCTTACGTCTATGGTCGGTAGAATGATGGAAAAGAATAATATCAAATAGGAGTGTCACATTTCTAGAAAGACACAAAATTATATCGGACAACCAATACGGTTTCCGCGAACAGAAGATCCTGCTTTATGAATTTGTTGGAATTTTTAAAAGTTATTTATCAGAACTGGGACGAAAAATTACCGTCTGATGTAGCATATTTACATTTCCAAAAGGCTTTCGATAAAGTACCTCACAAGAGACTTTTACACAAACTCAAAGCTCACGGAATCGGTGAAGAACTCTGCGCATGGATCAAAGACTGGCTTACCGGGTAGTTGAAGTTGTCATACGGGAATAGATGAGTAGAACCTAGCACACAGGAGTGAGTGAGGGAAAGTCAGCATACAGGGGTGCATGAGAAGGGATTAACATACATAGGCAGGTAAGACAGGAATGTATGAGGATTAGTAAACGTGCAGGATTGTATGAGATATTACCATCAGGAGTGAACGAGAAGAGGTTACCATACGCAAGTCTCTAAGAGAATGTTTACATACAGGAATATACTGAGTTGCACGAAAATTTTCCGTATGGGCCAACCATCTGGACAGTGAGGGACGGAGTATCTGACGTAAGCAGACACATCACATCACTTCCGTCATCTCTGTACACACACATGATCAACAGATTCACTCTGAAATATAAAACCCAAACAGCAATAATTTTAGTACCTTCTCCCAGCCATTATTTTCTGTAATTTGTAGAGTAAATGGCAAAAAAGAAATAAAATCACTCGCGACCCAGAGAAGACGGAGAACAAAATATTTCCTAACTGCACCGAAACTTGAGGAGGTTCGTTAACTGGAGCTTAGGACGACCAATGAGGCCGACCGCCGTTAGGAGAACGTCTGAAGAAATTAAAGTAAGACAGTAAAAGTTTAACTTCTTGTAAAAGAAAATTGAAGTAAAAAGATCTAGTGATCCATTCATGTAGTGATGGTTGGGAAGTAAGGTACTGGAAGCTGTGGGGAGAAGGACTGAGGTGTGAGTGGTAGATAGGATCCAGCCATGTCGGTGGGTGGAGAGGGGATAAAGTATTGGGCGCTGTGGTGCGAAGGGTTGAGGAGTTGGTTGAAGGTAGAACCCATTCATGTGGTGGGAAGGTAAGGCTGTAGTCTGAGAGGTGGCGAGGTTAGGAGTGTGGAGGAAGAGGAGGGTGTCTGGAGAGCAGAGAGATGTTGGAATGTGGTCAGAGGATGCTATAGAGGAAGGGATGGTATGAGGTGAAGACAAAAGGATGTTTAGACGAAGTAGAGGGAATTCTCGAGGGAGGCAGGACGATGCTGGGAAGTGTAATGAGAATATGGAGAAGGACATAGAAAATCGTTGGTAATGAAAGTAATATGATAACTAAAGTGGGGAGACGGCTATGTGTCTAGCGGGTTGGAGATTCTTTGAATGGGCATGTTTATGTTTAGGGAGGTCAGAGGTATTCTACATAGAGGTAGGAGAGGATCAGTGGGCTGACAAGACATCTAAGTAGGGAACAGGGGAGGGATATGGAAAGGGACACTATATTATTAAGCAGGAGTAAGGAAATTATTTGAAAAGGCTGTATGTAATATTTGCATAAGGTCAAGAACGTGTTTGGATGTAGGTAGTACGTGATCACGAGAGGACTGAAAAATGTTTCGGAAAGGGGCTGGTAGGGAAGGGCGCATCTGTGAAGGATAGAGAAGGGTGTTGACGGGGAACAGGTTAATGTCAGGACAAGCTAAGAAAGTGAAGAGTGCTGATTCATAGTGGGGACAGAAGGGTGTTTAGGGGAGAAAAAAGAGTACTTGCAGAGAAATGGGTATGGCAGAGGAATTTAGAGATTTCTTTGTATGTTTAGGGGAATATGTAACGGGGAGCAGAAAAGTAATTAGGTTGTGATGATAAGTTTTCAGATACATAAGAAGATATCTAGAGAAGGAATTCTGAAGGGAAGCTGGGTGGGAGTATGTTTTGAGGAGATAAAGGAAAGTCTAGAGGGCGTAGCAGGTTCTAAAAGAGGAGAGTTATACATTTCATGAGAGCAAATAAACTATCTGGAGAAAGGAGGGTGTTTGAATTACCTCATTCAGAAGGATATCCAGAAAGTTCAGAAGGGTGTTTGGAACAAAGAAACGAGCTTTAGATAAGCAAAAGAGAAGTTGTCTAGATAACAGAAGGTTGTTTTAAATGGATGCAATAAGATACCAGAGAGGATAAGAATATGATTAGAGGAGCGCAGGATGGTGTTTAGAAAGTATTGAAGAGGACCGGATAATAGTGAAGGGATAAAGGATGTCTGAGCAGACAGATATTTCTTCCAAGACAAGAAGATGATGGTTAGAGGAGAGGTGTAGCCCTGCTGAAAAGATGGAGGAGGATATTTAATGAAAGTGATGGATATGACTATTGGCTGGTAAGGTGAGTATCACCTAGCAGGGGTGAAGGGATATTTAGAAGGAGGAAGATACTTTGAAGAAGACAAGTGGTGTGTGGGAGAGGTTATGGAACATGTGGAGAGGGAGAAGGGTACAGGGAGATAGCCTGAGAAAGACTTGTACTAAATGTTGCAAATGTGTTTAAGAGAAGGGGAAGATGTGCATTTGGAAGGCGTCAAGGAAGTGGATATTTGAAAAGAGAGAAGTTGTGGCGGGTTGGTGGCGGTAGGGGGTGGCGGGGTAGTTTTTGCGAGGTAAATAGGATGAGGCTAAAAAGGGTAACTAGTGAGCCGAAAAATCTTCTACACTTGTACCATACTGAATGTGAAAGTATTTTTTTCCAAAGAGAATAATAATAACACTGCTCCCTCTCCGCGAATGAATGGGAGTAGCATGATACATCATATTTCTAACTTTTCAATGTACACGTATATATGTTATGAGGACGGAAGACGAGATTATATTTGTCTTATCACTGTGAACGTACAAATGTTGTTGCAGAGGTTGGTAAGTAGGAAAAGTTACCACCCACTCCAGTTTAGGAATGACTGACTCACTAGTATGATATCTAGATACTAATGGTACATTGACAGACATGAAGTCACAGAGTAGTGGTGGGTGGAACAATAAGGATTTAAACGACAGACCTTCCCAGATCATTCATGCGACAGGCCATTGCAGATAACTTATACCACAGACCTTCCCACACCATTCAAGCTGACAGATGTTACTGTTATCGCCACTCTTTCCCAATAATTGTTTCAAATAACCATTATATTCTATCTAGATTTCTTTTTTAAGGTACAAAATGCTTTTTTGAAAAGTCAGATTCATGTATGCTAAAATGTGTAATTTTGTTCATTTGATTTTGCATATGACAGTATGTATCTTTGCTACTTTTGAAATTTATGGGAGACTGAGAAACATATAGGATATAAGAGAAATAGAAGACGTATTGGAATGTTTGTTCTCTCTCTCTCTCTCTCTCTCTCTCTCTCTCTCTCTCTCTCTCTCTCTCTCTCTCTCTCTCTCTCTCTCTCTCTCTCTCTCTCTCTCTCTCTCTCTCTCTCTCTCTCTCTGGATTTAGGCTTTAGATAGAATGTTGTACAACGCTTGTCTAGTAAATGTATAAGGTTATCTGAATACAGTTAGATGATTTCAAATGATTATGTTGTAGATTAAAGTACAGTATTGCTTACGACTGACTAAGTGGATAAATAGAGGGAAATCATTGTATCTGCAGCAGATAATCTCATATGTATATGTTAAGAGAGCATGTTACTATTTTGATGACTTAACTATATTTTCTAGACCTGTGTTCGGCATTTCAAGTGAAATAAGTGAAATAAGGTATGAGTGAAATGAGTGAAATAAGGTATCATTATAAGCAGCCTGTCAGCTGTCAGGAGATGTTAGCCAGAAAGTAAGGAAGAGTCTGTGTCTAACGCAAATTTTTCTTTTAACATAAGCCATTATTTCAGTTTTCTGATCTAACGGGCCTATGGGCTGATTATACACCCTTAATTGAAGGGATGAGGTCGTAACACAGACCACCCCACACTGTTTAGACGACGGACCATCCCAGACCTTTCAGACGACAGACGATCACAGACTATTCAGACCAAAGACCATCCCAGACCCGTTTAATATCGTAAACAGACGAAAAAGATTTGTATTGTGATGACGTGTACGATCTTGAATTCCTATTCATCCATCCTGAACGTCTTATTCAACTATTTGTAAAATGAAGAACATAAAGTATATGAGGGTCACGTCCACCTCCGCTCTGTCACGCCACATGACAATGCACTTCCACAACAGCGCTCCCACACACCGTCCGATGGCAGGCCATAATTCAAGACTCATGTAAGAACAGATGGTCCAATCAACGCGAATCGTGAGACAAATACAAAATTCCAAGAGACTGCACAGAAGGGGCATTTGCGACCACAGGAACACAAACATGAACCAATCCATACAACACTATACCGAATGAAATGAAGTCACTTACTTCCCTAGGATCAGCATACATGCATTGGATTGATTACAAGACGTAGTTCCAGCCCTATTACACAGACCTCATGCGAGTGAGCTCCAGGAAAGCTTTTTTGATTGCTTCAGAGCAGATGTCAGGAACACGCATGGAGATTACCTGCACAGACTCCACATTACTGAATGAGAAAAGTAGTAAAAATACAAAATCATAAACGAATGAAATGCCTCGAAAATGTTTTTAACCAAAATTCTGTTAACATGTTCTTATACAAACATACATGAATGATTGAGGATAGGGCAGATAAGATCTGTTTCAGAGAATAGATCGCTGAAACAGAGTACAGTTTGGACGGTATTACCTAAGTGTTCTCTATTGGTAAGAGGCGACAGAACCGTCACCCCCATGATTTGGTCCAGATTCATCGCTGAAATATTATCATTATAAAGACTGTGAGTAAGCAGTGTGGACTGAAGTTTATATATGGAAGTTGCCGTCACTTTCACAGTATAACTCAATACCAAAGGACTAACATTATATACAACTCTGACTTGACTTGAGTCTAGATCAGCAAGGAAGGACATGAAAAGAAATTTGTCCCAAGATAGGCTAAAGGGAGGCAGAATGAAGGGTGAATTCAAGTTTTTACGACAAAGTAAGAAAATGTCAGGGCAGAACTGAGGGGTGAAATAGCTAGGACCTTATTCGTATGGAGATCTGTTCATGGCACTGGAAAAAGTCTGAACAGTTGCAACTAATGAATAACGAAATTATAATCAAAAAGAAGAATTTGATCAAAGAATTTGCCTATAAAATCAGAGTGGTCGAAGAAATTGAGAAAGAAAGCGGCCAGAAGGAAAGGAACACATGTGGTGGAGAAGGACAGATAAGGCAAGTGATGCTTTTCTTTGGATGATTCATTTATAGGAAACAACCATTACATAAGAGACAACAAACCGTGGAAGGATATTGAGTACATGAAAGAGAAAATAAAATTGGAAATGACTCTGAGGCTCATGACAGTAGCCTGGAGATAGTGACTTGTGCAAAGGAACAGAGATCTGGAGGCCCTGAAAAAAAGAAGACACAGTAATTTGCAGTGAAACAAAACTATCAGAGAAACATACAGAGTATCTAACGGCAAGTTCTGTTAATTACTGAGTATTCGATACAAGTCTCAAAGGGAATATGAATGTTATAGAAAAAAAGAAAGTCAGGGACGTGGACTTAGATGAATTACTACTGCATAACCTGGCCAACGGGTGAGCTTAACCAAAACAGAAAATGCTTAGTGGAAGGGGAGCTAAAAAGACGCAAGTCGCTGATGCTTCTCGGCCTAGAGGAATACCACATTTCAAAAAAAGTAAAAAGCAAAGTAGTGAAGCAAGAAACGCAGGCATGAGAAACATTAGAGGCCACAGACAAGGCAAATGCAATTTCCGATATAAAGGAAACAAAGAAAAAAAATAGATAAAGCCAAGATATAAGAACACGACGAGTCAAGATTGCTCGAAGGATGATGTGCAGCCTGAAGGTTATTACGAACTCGAAGAAACTTACTAACAGTAAAGTATTCTGTGGGATATATCATCAGAGACGATTGACCAAAGGAAAAGAAAAGGGGAGGGGGGAATTAGAGAATATTGAGAAGGCGAAGAGGGGGTCGGGGGAGAGAGAGAGAGAGAGAGAGAGAGAGAGAGAGAGAGAGAGAGAGAGAGAGAGAGAGAGAGAGAGAGAGAGAGAGAGAGAGTAGGAAACGATGCATCAAAAGAGACTGCAAGACAAAGTGGCCAGACACATGAAGACTTGCCGGTGTAAAAATGAGAAAAATATATAAAAAGACTAAAATTCAGGAAACTAAACTAGATTTTGTTGGAGTCGTGGAAAACAGGTTTACTAAAAAGATGCCGAAGAAACGGGATCTGACAAAAATTTTCTAGAGGGATACATGATACTAAGTAAGAAATGAGAAACAGAAGGAGGAGGAGAATTGCTCTTTCACTGAGAGACAGCTTAAAGCATGAACAGGTTTTAGGAAAAAAACTGATATGTGTGGGAAGTAAGTAGTGAAAGTAAGTGAGCTTGGAAAAGGGACTTATGTGAGAAGATACTAGGAAAGATTAAGTGATGAATGGCAAAATGTAATTGTAAATGTACCTAGAGGAGTAGACTGCGTGATGTATAAGAGGTACTCAAGGAAGAAGTGCTTCTATGTAAGAGAGAAGTGTGTAGAATGCGGAAGGTGGGAGGTGGAAGGGTGGGGAAAAATTGTAAGTGAAGACATGAGGAAGTTAAGCTGTTTGTGCGAGAGAAAAAAAGTTGCACGGTTGTTACCTGCAGGAAGGAGTGCAAGTGGTGGGGAGATGTAGAAAATGATGAAGCAGGATGCCAACAGGAAGTTGCATGAGCTGAAAAACAGGGCAAATGGGCTTGGGCGAAGAGCGTCAGTAAATTTCAGGAAGCTTAATCAACTTTTTTTGGAAGGAGTTGAATAGTGGCAAGAGAACAATAGAACCAATGGATGCATCAATAAAAAGAGCAAAAGTTGTAACTGACAAAGAATATGTGAAGAGAAGGGTTGAGTATTTAGAAGAACTCTTGAATGTGTTAAGTGATGAATTAGCAAATGTAGGGTGTGTGGGACATAAAGCTGAGCGAAAGGAGAGAATAATTACAAATGGTTTAGTGAAAGGAGAGGTGGTGAATGCCTTTCGTAAGATGTGTAGAAATGCCGTTGGAAGGGAGGGGATTGCAACCGAGTTTCACCGTGGAAGGAAAGGGATGATGCCCGTATTTCACGAAAAAGGGAAGACTACTGTTTATCGGATTACTGGAATATTTGACATATGCATAAACCAAGGTTATGTCTTTCAGACGAAATGCCTGCAAAGGCAATAGTACCTTGAGTGAATTTTCGAATTACAGAAGTACAAGTTTATTGAATATGTTTGGCACGTTGTATGGGAGATTGGTGATTAAGAGTGCAGTGGCAGGCACAGACTATCAGACTACAGAGGAACAGTGTGGCTTTAGGAGTGTAAAGGATGTGTTGATAAGGCATTTGATTTGAAGAATATGCGTGAGGAATCTTTATAGGTTTGAGAGAAATGCTTTTCGGAAGGCGTAATGCATAACGTTACTAAAAAGCTAATTAAAGCAACGAGGAGGTTTTGTCAGCAGAGTAAAGCAACATGCGATCCTAGAACAGAGGGTGAGTGGTTCCCGATGAGAGTGAGTATAAGATTGGAATGAACAGGGCTGAGCTGACCTTGAAGGGTCAAGGGAAATCCAACCGCTCTCAGGTCTCAGAAACACCCTAGATCAATTTCTGGGCACTTAGGTCATATGCTTAATCCTCGACCAAGTACCATGGAGATGGTGAGATGGGACACATCTATACCATTATTACCGAGTGGTTACACGGCACGATTTTAGGGTACTGACTGGATTTGGGCTCAGATCCTAGGACATAAAAATGTAATTGGTTTTTATGGAGTTTATGTGAAAGTGCCATCATATTACACAGAAACTGATCTGGAATGTTTGTTTGGCCTGAGAGTGGTCGGGTCGACCTTGGCCCAGTTGATGACCTTTTAGAATATTCATTTGATGTGTTGGATGATATTCATTTACCTGTTTCGAAGTCTAATTTCATTGAACTGATAAAATTGTGTATAAAAGACTGTGTATTTCAATTTAATGGAGATTATTATGCTCAAAAATTTGATATGGCAATGGGTAACCCTCTTTCAGCTGTACTAAGTAATCTTTATATGGAATTTTTTGAAACAAAATTACTAAAGGATATCTTACCTTCTAATGCAATTTGGTTTAGGTATGTAGATGATGTTCTTTGTGTTTGGCCAACAAATGAAAATTTACAAATACATCTCCCCTTACTTAACAATTTAGTACCTTCCGTCAAATTTACTGCAGAAAATGAAAATAATGGTATGTTACCATTTTTAGATTGCATGATCCATAAACATGGAAACAAGTTTAGTTTAGCATATGCAGAAAACCCAACAATGCATGCTCATATATCCATTATTACTCATCTCAACATGACAGAGCTAAATTATCATTTCAATCTATGTTCCTAAGGGCATTACGTATTTGCAGTCCAGAGTTTATTGATAATGAGTTTGAGAAGATATATTCTATTCGATCTATGTCAAAGTACCCTAGGTCTTTCATTGATAAATACCTTAAGTTAGCAAAGAAATCATTTTATAAAGTTGAGCCCAAACCTCCCATTGACACCAAGAATCTTTTAGTTCTCCCTTTTAATAATAATTTCACTTTGCTCCCAATGTTGCTTAAATCCTTTAATGTAAATGTTGCCTTTAGCAACAATAGTACTATAAAGTATATCTTAATCAGGAATTCACAAGAAAATTCTCTTGGTTGCATCTACAAAGTCCCTTGTGGAAACTGTGATAAATCTTATGTTGGTCAGACTGGTAAGGATCTTTCTGTTAGACTTAAGCAACATAAATTTAGTATAAGAACGGGACAAGAACCAAATGCCTTGTTTAATCATGTTAAAAACTATGATCATTATATTGACTGGAGTAACGCCCTCTCAGTTATAAACTCTAACTCTATTACCAAGAGAAATATCATTGAATCTTCTACTATCAAATACACAAAGAATTATAATCTTAATATTAGTGATGGTCTATACAAATTAGATAACTTTATTGTTGATAAGATCTGTAAAATGATAAGTTTATAAACGCTCGTTGTATGTTTTGGACAATCACATGTTTACCAAATGGTGTCCTAGCTTCGTCTCTTCGACGTATATCAACTGACTGTTATATTTCTCCCTTGTGTCTCCCCTGATGATGTGATTATTACACGAAAGTGCACTTGGGAACTTTTCGTGTTTCATTTTCCCCGTGGACTCATAGGAAGATCTAGATCACGCGCAAAATTGTGATCCTTTTCAACATATATATATATATATATATATATATATATATATATATATATATATATATATATATATATATATATATATATATATATATATATATATATGTATTTATATTTTCCCTGGGGATAGGGGGGAAAGAATACTTCCCACGCATTCCTCACTTGTCGTAGAAGGCGATTAAAGGGGACGGCAGGGGAGGGGGGGAGGGCGGGGGGCTACAAACTTTCCACTACTTGTATTTAAATTTCTAAAAGGGAAAACAGAAGAAGGAGTCACGCGGGCAGTGCTCATCCTCCTCGAAGGCTCAGGTTGGGGTGTCTAAATGTGTGGATGTAACCAAGATGAGAAATAAGGAGAGATAGGTAATATGTTTGAAGAAAGGAACTTAGATATTTTGGCTCTGAGTGAAACGAAGCTCAAGGGTAAATGGGAAGAGTGGTTTGGGAATGTCTTGGGAGTAAAGTCAGTTGTTAGTGAGAGGACAAGAGCAAGGGAAGGAGTAGCATTACTCCTGAAACAGGAGTGGTGGGAGTATGTGATAGAGTGTCTGAAAGTAAACTCTAGATTGATAAGGGTAAGACTGAAAATTGGTGAAGAGATATGAGTGGTTATTGGTGCATATGTACCTGGGCATGAGAAGAAAGATCATGAGAGGCAAGTGTTTTGGGAGCAGCTGAGGTAGTGTGTTAGTATTTTGATTCAAAAAACCGCGTTATAGTGATGGCTGATTTGAATGCAAAGGTGAGTAATGTGGAAGTTAAGGGAATAATTGGTGTACATGGGGTGTTCAGTATTGCATATGGAAATGGTGAAGAGCTTGTAGATTTATGTGCCGAAAAATGACTGGTGATTGGGAATACCTGGTTTAAAAACAGCGATATACATAAGTATACGTATGTAAGTAGGAGAGATGGCCAGTGAGCGTAATTGGATTACGTGTTAATTGATAGGCGAGTGAAAGAGAGAATTTTGGATGCTAATGCGCTGAAAGGTGCAACAGGTAGGATGTCTGATCATTATCTTGTGGAGGCGAAGGTGAAGATTTCTAGAGGTTTTCAAAAAAGAAGAGAGAATGTTGGGGTGAAAAGAGCTGTGAGAGTATATGAGCTTGGGAAGGAGAGTGAGGAAGTACCAGGAGAGACTGAGTACAGAATGAAAAAAGGTGAGAACTAAGGACGTAAGTTGATTGGTGGAGGAATGGGATGTATTTAGGAAAGCAGTGATGGCTTGCGCTAAAGATGCTTGTGGCTTGAAAAGCGTGAAAGGTGGGCAGATTCGAAAGGGTAGTGAGTGGTGGGATGAAGATGTAAGATTATTAGTGAAAGAGAAGAGAGAGGCATTTCGACGATTTTTGCAGGGAAGTGATGCAAATGACTGGGAGATGTATAAAAGAAAGAGGCAGGAGGTCAAGAGAAAGGTGCAAGAGGTGAGAAAGAGGGTAATGAGAGTTGGGAGAGAGAGTATCATTAAATTTCAGGCGTAATAAAAAGACGTTTTGGAAGGAGGTAAATAAAGTGCGTAAGACAGTGGAGCAAATGGGAACTTCAGCGAAGGGGGCTAATGGGGAGGTCATAACAAGTAATGGTGATATGAGAAGGAGATGGATTGAGTATTTTGAAGGTTTGTTGAATGTGTTTGATGATAGAGTGGCAGATATAGGGTGTTTTGGTCGAGGTAGTGTGCAAAGTGAGAGGGTTAGGGAAATTGATTTGGTAAACAGAGAAGAGGTAGTAAAAGCTTTGCGGAAGATGAAAGCCGGCAAGACAGCGGGTTTGGATGGTATTGCAGCAGAATTTCTTAAGAAACAGGGGTGACTGTATTGTTAACTGGTTGTTAAGGTTATTTAATGTCTCATGGTGAGGTGCTTGAGGATTGGCTGAATACTTGCATATTGCCATTGTACAAAGGCAAAGGGGATAAAAGTTAGTGATCAAATTACAGAGGTATAAGTTTGTTAAGTATTACTGGGAAATTATAAAGGAGAATATTGATTGAGAGGGTGAAGGCATGTGCAGAGCATCAAATTGGGGAACATCAGTGTGGTTTCATGATTGGTAGAGGATGTGTGGATCAGGTGTCTTCTGTGAAAAATGTATGTGAGAAATACTTAGAAAAGCAAATGGATTTTTATGTAGCATTTATGGATCTGGAGAAGGCATATGATAGAGTTGATAGTGATGCTCTGTGGAAGGTATTAAGAATATATGGTGTGGGAGGCAAATTGTTAGAAGCAGTGAAAAGTTTTTATCCAGGATGTAAGGCATATGTACCTGTAATAAGAGAGTAAAGTGATTGGTTCTCAGTGAATGTAGGTTTGCGGCAGGGATGTTAGATGTCTCCATGATTGGTTAATTTGTTTATAGATGGGGTTGTTAGGAAGGTGAATGCAAAAGCTTTGGAAAGAGGGGCAAGTATGCAGTCTGTTGTGGATGAGAGAGCATGAGATGTGAGTCAGTTGTTGTTCGCTGATGATACAGCGCTGGTGGTTGATTCGTGTGAGAAACTGCAGAAGCTGGTAATTGAGTTTGGTAAAGTGTTTGAAAGAAGAAAGCTGAGAGTAAATGTAAATAAGAGCAAGGCTATTAGGTATATTAGGGCTGAGGGAGAGGTCAATTGGGAGGTAAGTTTTAATGGAGAAAAACTGGAGGAAGTGAAGTGTTTTAGATATCTGGGAGTGGATTTGGCAGCGGATGGAACCATGGAAGCGGAAGTGAATCATAGAGTGGGGGAGGGGGCGAAAATTCTGGGAGCCTTGAAGAATGTGTGGAAGTCAAGAACATTATCTCGGAAAGCAAAAATGGGTATGTTTGAAGGAATAGTGGTTCCAACAATGTTATATCATTGCGAGGCGTAGGCTCTGGATAGAGTTGTGCGCAGGAGCGTGGATGTGCTGGAAATGAGCTGTTTGAGGACAATATGTGGTGTGAGGTGGTTTGATCCAGTAAGTAATAATTGGGTAAAAGATATGTTTGGTAATAAAAAGAGTGTGGTTGAGAGAGCAGAAGAGGGTGTTTTGAAATGGTTTGGTCACATGGAGTGAATGAGTGAGTAAAGATTGACCAAGAGGATATATGTGTCAGAGTTGGAGGGAACGAGGAGAAGTGGGAGACCAAATTGGAGGTAGAAAGGTGGAGTGGAAAGATTTTGAGTGATCGAGGCCTGAACATGCAGGAGGGAGAAAGGCGTGCAAGGAATAGAGTGAATTGGGAAGATGTGGTATACCGGGGTCGACGGGCTGTCAATGGATTGAACTAGGGCATGTGAAGCGTCTTAGGTAAACCATGGGAAGTTCTGTGGGGCTTGGATGTGGAAAGGGAACTGTGGTTTCGGTGCATTATTACATGACAGCTAGAGACTCAGTGTGAACAAATGTGGCCTTTGTTGTCTTTTCCTAGCGCTACTTCGCGCACATTTGGGGAGAGGGGGATGTTATTTCATGTGTGGCGGTGTGGCGATGGGAGTGAATAAAGGCAGACAGCATGAATTATGTATATGTGCATATATAAATATGTTTGTGTGTGTATATATATGTATATGTTTTGTGTGTGTATATATATGTATACGTTGAGATGAATAGGTATGAATGTTTGCGTGTGTGGACGTGTATGTATATATTTGTGTATGTGGGTGGGTTGGACCATTTCTTTCGTCTGTTTCCTTGCGCTACCTTGCTAACGCGGGAGACAGCGACAAAGCATAATAAAAAATAATAAATATAAATTTCTCTTACCCTATTATTACTTACTCGATCAAACCACATCACACAACATCCTGTCCTCAAAAATCTCGCTTTCAGTACATCCACCCTCCACCGAACAACTCTATCTATAGCTCCCACCTTTCAACCATATGATATTGTTGGAACCACTATTCCTTCAAATATACCCATATTTGCTTTCCAAGATAATGCTCTCGACTCCCACACATTTTCCAACGCTTCCACAACTTTCGTCCCCTCCCCCACCCTATGATTCACTTTCGCTTCCATGGTTCCATCCGCTTCCAAATCCACTCACAGATATCTAAAACACTTCACTTCCTCCAGTTTTTCTCTATTCAAAACTTACCTCCCAATTCACTTTTCCCTCAACCCTACTGTACCTGATAACCTTGCTCTTATTCACATTTTTCTCAGCTCTCTTCTTTCACACACTTTACCAAAGTCAGTCACTGGCTTCTTCAGTTTCTCACACGAATCAGCCACTAGCGCTGTATCATCAGTGAACAACTGACTGACTTCCCAAGCTCTCTCGTCCACAACAGACTGCATACCTGCCTCTCTTTCCAAAGCTCTTGCATTCACCTCCCTAACAACCCCATCCATAAACAAATTTAACAACCATGGAGACATCACACACCCCTTCCGGAAACCTACATTCACTGAGAAGCAATTACTTTCCTCTCTGCCTACACGTACATATGCCTTACATCCTCGATAAAACTTTTCACTGCTTCTAACAACTTGCCTCCCACACCATATATTCTTAATACCTTCCACAGAAAACCTCTATTAACTCTATCATATGCCTTCTCCGGATCCATAAATGTTACATACAAATCCATTTGCTTTTCTAAGTATTTCTCACATACATTCTTCAAAGCAAACACCTGATCCACACATCCTCTACCACTTCTGAAACCACACTGCTCTTCCCCAATCTGATACTCTGTACATGCCTTTACCCTCTCAGTCAATATCCTCCCATATAATTTCCCAGGAATAATCAACAAACTTATACCTCTGTAATTCATTTGTCTATTTAGTTTACGTTGTCGCTGTCTTCCGCGTTAGCGATGTAGCGCAAGGAAACAGACGAAAGAATGGCTCAACCCACCCACATATACATTCATATACATAAACGCCCACACACGCATATATACATACCTATAAATTTTAACGTATATATATATATATATATATATATAGGTAGCGACGAGAGAGAACGACTACGGCAATACAGCGTTTGGTTCATCTGGCCTCCGTCTGCGCCACACTGCTCTGAACCAAGTGGCCGGAAGTCAGCACCACAAGTAAAGCATCCTCCTCGAAGGCTCAGAGTGGGGTGCCTAAATGTGTGTGGATGTAACCAAGATGTGAAGACCCTTACTGGAAAAACAATCACTCTTGAAGTAAAACCTTCAGACACAATTGAAAATGTGAAGTAAAATAGTGAAATTGGAGAAAAAATGTAGCTTAGGCATTGAAGCTTATTGATACAGTGGTTAAATTGATGAGAACTGCTATTGACGTTTGTGTAAATAAATCATACATTTCCTTTTTTCCATAGCCAGAGGTTGAACCATTATGTGACATTCATTTTTTTTCATTCATTTCAAGCTAGAAGTTTCAGTTTTCTAAATTGTTTCTTACATTTTTCATATGTATATATATGTATGTGTGTGTGGGTGTATATGTGCGTATGTATGTGTATGTGTGTGTGTATGTGTATATGTATATATTTATGTATATTATCCCTGGGGATAGGGGTGAAAGAATACTTCCCACGTATTCCTCGCGTGTCGTAGAAAGCGACTAGAGGGGACGGGAGCGGGGGGCCAGAAATCCTCCCCTCCTTGTATTAACTTTATAAAATGGGAAACAGAAGAAGGAGTCACGCGGGGAGTGCTCATCCTCCTCGAAGGCTCAGAGTGGGGTGCCTAAATGTGTGTGGATGTAACCAAGATGAGAAAAAAGGAGAGATAGGTAGTATGTTTGAGGAAAGGAACCTGGATGTTTTGGCTCTGAGTGAAACGAAGCTCAAGGGTAAAGGGGAAGAGTGGTTTGGGAATGTCTGGGGAGTAAAGTCAGGGTTAGTGAGAGGACAAGAGCAAGGGAAGGAGTAGCAATACTCCTGAAACAGGAGTTGTGGGAGTATGTGATAGAGTGCAAGAAAGTAAATTCTCGATTAATATGGGTAAAACTGAAAGTTGATGGAGAGAGGTGGGTGATTATTGGTGCATATGCACCTGGGCATGAGAAGAAAGATCATGAGATGCAAGTGTTTTGGGAGCAGCTGAATGAGTGTGTTACTGGTTTTGATGCACGAGACCGGATTATAGTGATGGGTGATTTGCATGCAAAGGTGAGTAATGTGGCAGTTGAGGGAATAATTGGTATACATGGGGTGTTCAGTGTTGTAAATGGAAATGGTGAAGAGCTTGTAGATTTATGTGCTGAAAAAGGACTGATGATTGGGAATACCTGGTTTAAAAAGCGAGATATACATAAGTATACTTATGTAAGTAAGAGAGATGGCCAGAGAGCGTTATTGGATTACGTGTTAATTGACAGGCGTGCGAAAGAGAGACTTTTGGATGTTAATGTGCTGAGAGGTGCAACTGGAGGGATGTCTGATCATTATCTTGTGGAGGCTAAGGTGAAGATTTGTATGGGTTTTCAGAAAAGAAGAGTGAATGTTGGGGTGAAGAGGGTGGCGAGAGTAAGTGAGCTTGAGAAGGAGACCTGTTTGAGGAAGTACCAGGAGAGACTGAGTACAGAATGGAAAAAGGTGAGAACAATGGAAGCAAGGGGAGTGGGGGAGGAATGGGATGTATTTAGGGAATCAGTGATGGATTGCGCAAAAGATGCTTGTGGCATGAGAAGAGTGGGAGGTGGGTTGATGAGAAAGGGTAGTGAGTGGTGGGATGATGAAGTAAGAGTATTAGTGAAAGAGAAGAGAGAAGCAGTTGGACGATTTTTTCAGGGAAAAAATGCAATTGAGTGGGAGATGTATAAAAGAAAGAGACAGGAGGTCAAGAGAAAGGTGCAAGAGGTGAAAAAAAGGGCAAATGAGAGTTGGGGTGAGAGAGTATCATTAAATTTTAGGGAGAATAAAAAGATGTTCTGGAAGGAGGTAAATAAAGTGCGTAAGACAAGGGAGCAAATGGGAACTTCAGTGAAGGGCGCAAATGGGGAGGTGATAACAAGTAGTGGTGATGTGAGAAGGAGATGGAGTGAGTATTTTGAAGGTTTGTTGAATGTGTTTGATGATAGAGTGGCAGATATAGGGTGTTTTGGTCGAGGTGGTGTGCAAAGTGAGAGGGTTAGGGAAAATGATTTGGTAAACAGAGAAGAGGTAGTGAAAGCTTTGCGGAAGATGAAAGCCGGCAAGGCAGCAGGTTTGGATGGTATTGCAGTGGAATTTATTAAAAAAAGGGGTGACTGTATTGTTGACTGGTTGGTAAGGTTATTTAATGTATGTATGACTCATGGTGAGGTGCCTGAGGATTGGCGGAATGCGTGCATAGTGCCATTGTACAAAGGCAAAGGGGATAAGAGTGAGTGCTCAAATTACAGAGGTATAAGTTTGTTGAGTATTCCTGGTAAATTATATGGGTGGGTATTGATTGAGAGGGTGAAAGCATATACAGAGCATCAGATTGGGGAAGAGCAGTGTGGTTTCAGAAGTGGTAGAGGATGTGTGGATCAGGTGTTTGCTTTGAAGAATGTATGTGAGAAATACTTAGAAAAGAAAATGGATTTGTATGTAGCATTTATGGATCTGGAGAAGGCATATGATAGAGTTGATAGAGATGCTCTGTGGAAGGTATTAAGAATATATGGTGTGGTAGGAAAGTTGTTAGAAGCAGTGAAAAGTTTTTATCGAGGATGTAAGGCATGTGTACGTGTAGGAAGAGAGGAAAGTGATTGGTTCTCAGTGAATGTAGGTTTGCGGCAGGGGTGTGTGATGTCTCCATGGTTGTTTAATTTGTTTATGGATGTGGTTGTTAGGGAGGTAAATGCAAGAGTTTTGGAAAGAGGGGCAAGTATGAAGTCTGTTGGGGATGAGAGAGCTTGGGAAGTGAGTCAGTTGTTGTTCGCTGATGATACAGCGCTGGTGGCTGATTCATGTGAGAAACTGCAGAAGCTGGTGACTGAGTTTGGTAAAGTGTGTGGAAGAAGAAAGTTAAGAGTAAATGTGAATAAGAGCAAGGTTATTAGGTACAGTAGGGTTGAGGGTCAAGTCAATTGGGAGGTGAGTTTGAATGGAGAAAAACTGGAGGAAGTGAAGTGTTTTAGATATCTGGGAGTGGATCTGTCAGCGGATGGAACCATGGAAGCGGAAGTGGATCATAGGGTGGGGGAGGGGGCGAAAATTCTGGGGGCCTTGAAGAATGTGTGGAAGTCGAGAACATTATCTCGGAAAGCAAAAATGGGTATGTTTGAAGGAATAGTGGTTCCAACAATGTTGTATGGTTACGAGGCGTGGGCTATGGATAGAGTTGTGCGCAGGAGGATGGATGTGCTGGAAATGAGATGTTTGAGGACAATGTGTGGTGTGAGGTGGTTTGATCGAGTGAGTAACGTAAGGGTAAGAGAGATGTGTGGAAATAAAAAGAGCGTGGTTGAGAGAGCAGAAGAGGGTGTTTTGAAGTGGTTTGGGCACATGGAGAGAATGAGTGAGGAAAGATTGACCAAGAGGATATATGTGTCGGAGGTGGAGGGAACGAGGAGAAGAGGGAGACCAAATTGGAGGTGGAAAGATGGAGTGAAAAAGATTTTGTGTGATCGGGGCCTGAACATGCAGGAGGGTGAAAGGAGGGCAAGGAATAGAGTGAATTGGAGCGATGTGGTATACCGGGGTTGACGTGCTGTCAGTGGATTGAATCAAGGCATGTGAAGCGTCTGGGGTAAACCATGGAAAGCTGTATAGGTATGTATATTTGCGTGTGTGGACGTATGTATATACATGTGTATGGGGGGGGGGGTTGGGCCATTTCTTTCGTCTGTTTCCTTGCGCTACCTCGCAAACGCGGGAGACAGCGACAAAGTATAAAAAAAAAAAAAAGAAAAAAAAATATATATGTATATATATATATATATATATATATATATATATATATATATATATATATATATATATATATATACAGGAGGGTGAAAGGAGGGCAAGGAATAGAGTGAATTGGAGCGATGTGGTATACAGGGGTTGACGTGCTGTCAGTGGATTGAATCAAGGCATGTGAAGCGTCTGGGGTAAACCATGGAAAGCTGTGTAGGTATGTATGTTTGCGTGTGTGGACGTGTGTATGTACATGTGTATGGGGGGGGGGGGGGTTGGGCCATTTCTTTCGTCTGTTTCCTTGCGCTACCTCTCAAACGCAGGAGACAGCGACAAAGTATAAAAAAAAAAAAAAAAAAAAAAATATATATATATATATATATATATATATATATATATATATATATATATATATATATATATATATATATATATATATATATATATATATATAAACAGACATATACGTATGTACACATGTACATATCTGTTTACATTCACTCTTTAGCTGTCATGTGTAATTCACCAAAATACAGTTTCCTTTCCATAACTAGGCCCCACAGACTTTTCCATTGTTTACCCCGGCCGCTTCACAAGCTCTGGTTCAGTCCAATGACACCACCCCATTCCAATTCTCTTTATTCTATGCATGTCTTTCATCCCCTACTTGTCCAGGCTTCGCCTTTCATATTGCTGCATGTTCAGGCTTCTCTCTTCAACCTACTGCATTTTTGGGCCCGATTACACAAAATCATTTTCCCTCCAGCCTTACATTTTCAATTTGATCTTCCCCTAGATAGTGTCCCAGCCCAATTAGTCGAGAAATCCACTCGTGACAAGAATATATTACTCCACCTCTAACTACAAATGAGGATCTCGTTTATGGTGTAGAATTTGGAGAAAAGTGTGTGACAAGTGATCACCGACAAATTACTTTACAGGTCGCTTTCACTAATGCATATATTGCTGACTGTCCCCAGAAAGTACTGAATTTTAAACATGCAATTTTTTATGAATTCGCTTTCTTTTTGGCAGGCAAACCTGAGATGATATAGTCAATAAAAGTAACCTGATAATAGCTTGAAAAAATCAGGAAAACTTTCTAAGCAGCAGAGGAAACATACGTGCCAATGCGTAGCGGAAGGTATATTTCTAAAATGAATCCAAGGGGACGGAAAGGTTAAATAAGTTCCTGTTGTTTGAGAAAGTAGCTCATAAGAAAGAGATCCAATAACCAGTATGATATAGTATGGTATGTGAAATTACGCAGAGAAAATAAGAGTGTTATATGACAAAGTAAACGTCAATTTGAGTAACAAGAGAACCCTTAGGAGTTTTACAGTTACGTTAGAAGTAAGTAAGTCATTACCCAGTCAATAGGTTCATTAATTACGGTAAACGGTGACATAGCCCAAGACACGAAGCCATGGCAAATATAAAATGAATATTTTTGCAATTGTATTTACGCCTGACGACAATCTATATCCCGAATCCAATTTCGCTGATAAATGAAGGGAACGTTCTTCAACAAATTGTCATAAAATCCGAAGATATATGCGCAGCAATAAACAGAATGAAAATGAAATATAAGTTTTATCCGAAAACAATCAAAAAGGCGAAAAATGATATAGTTAAGCCAATTGACTGCCCTTTTCACTAAGTCCTTTACCAAGGAAAAAAATTTCAGTTGACCGGAAGCTCGTCAGTGTAACACCAACATTCAAAAACGGTAAAGTCACTACCCGAAAATCATCGTTCTATCAGCTTTATATCTGCGGTTGGAAACATTGTGAAAACTATCACTCGAGATAGAATTATTAATCATTCAGAGGACCACCACTTAATGAACGATTCTCAGTATGATTTTCGAGGAAATCGCTTTTCTCTGACAAATCGGCTCGACGTCTTTTGTTATATAATCAACAAATGTATGACGAAAGTAAAGTGAAGTAGCTGATATTATCTATTTAGCTTTCGAAATAGCTCTCGATAAGGTTCCACATTAAAACTTACTGGCAAAACTTAAGTCGCATGGCATTAATGGTGTTACACTCCAATGGATAGGAAATTGGTTGACTGTCCATAAACAAAGATTTATATTTGATGGTCAAGCCTCAGAATCAAGCCTCCACTTTATATTTGATAAGTGGAGTGCCACAAGGATCAGTCTTGGGACCGGTTCTCTTTTTCATATATACTAATAATAGAAACATCAATAATAAAGATAATCAAGCCTCCACTTTATATTTGATAAGTGGAGTGCCACAAGGATCAGTCTTGGGACCGGTTCTCTTTTTCATATATACTAATAATAGAAACATCAATAATAAAGATAATCAAGCCTCCACTTTATATTTGATAAGTGGAGTGCCACAAGGATCAGTCTTGGGACCGGTTCTCTTTTTCATATATATTAATAATAGAAACATCAATAATAAAGATAATCAAGCCTCCACTTTATATTTGATAAGTGGAGTGCCACAAGGATCAGTCTTGGGACCGGTTCTCTTTTTCATATATATTAATAATAGAAACATCAATAATAAAGATAATCAAGCCTCCACTTTATATTTGATAAGTGGAGTGCCACAAGGATCAGTCTTGGGACCGGTTTTCTTTTTCATATATATTAATAATAGAAACATCAATAATAAAGATAATGGGCCACATCGCAAAATATCAAAATTTGGTGATCAAACATAGATGGGGAATGTCTACAATAAACCTCAACTTCTACAGCTTCAAATTGACTTAGACAAACTGATAAACTGGTTCATAAGTGGCAAATGAACTCTAATAGCAATAAGTGCAGTTTTATACATTTCATTGCTTGTTAAAACGAAAATTTTAGCTTCAGCATGAATTCTGTTATACTGCAAAAAGTAAATGAAGAAAAATGTATAGGCGTGATAATCTCTGGTGACATTATCTAAAACTATATCACTGTATGTTCCTAAATGAGCACGGTAAATAACATACTTTTGCACATGGCGTAATCCTATGTGGAAATTGCCATGGAGAGGACATGTACAAATAGATATCTATAATCAACGCACTCATGATGCATGCCTCGGGTTACTTTACGTGCTAATTCCTTACATTATTCTTACAATATGATAATTTGCACCTTACTAGGTAAACAATATTACAAGACATGAGTGCCCATATTTGATAGCCCCCCGCCATCCTCTTGGGGGAGGGATGTGATGGGGGGTCAGTAGGTGGCTTTCAGACATTTGATGTTGACCCTGGCCCACAGATCAACACGGTGGACAGCCAGCATATGATCATCCTCCCCATATGGAGGTTCCAGTAATAATGTATGCACTTATATACAAAGTATGATACCCCCAACATATCAAAAAACAACTATGAGTCTAGGATACTATACATGTTAGATAGATATGAAAGCACTGGCTACCATCTGCTTCCTTGTTGACTCCGTCCACGTTTGTTTTGCGATAACTTATGCACACAATCAGATCCCGATTTGTCCAACAATTTTATCATCTTGTGTATAAATATATATATATATATATATATATATATATATATTTTTTTTTTTTTTTTTTTCATACTATTCGCTATTTCCCGCGATAGCTACGAAGCGAAAGGAAACAGACGAAAGAATGAGCCAACCCACCCACATATACGTGTGCAGACATACACATCCACATATGCACATATAAATACCTATACATTTCAATGTATATATATATATATATATATATATATATATATATATATATATATATATATATATATATATATATATATATATATATTATTTTTGTTTTATTATACTTTGTCGCCGTCTCCCGCGTTTGCGAGGTAGCGCAAGGAAACAGACGAAAGAAATGGCCCCCCCCCCCCATACACACTCATACACACACGTCCACACACGCAAATATACATACCTACACAGCTTTCCATGGTTTACCCCAGACGCTTCACATGCCCTGATCCAATCCACTGACAGCACGTCAACCCCGGTACACCACATCGCTCCAATTCACTCTATTTCTTGCCCTCCTTTCACCCTCCTGCATGTTCAGGCCCCGATCACACAAAATCTTTTTCACTCCATCTTTCCACCTCCAATTTGGTCTCCCTCTTCTCCTCGTTCCCTCCACCTCCGACACATATATCCTCTTGGTCAATCTTTCCTCACTCATTCTCTCCATGTGCCCAAACCATTTCAAAACACCCTCTTCTGCTCTCTCAACCACGCTCTTTTTATTTCCACACATCTCTCTTACCCTTACGTTACTCACTCGATCAAACCACTTCACACCACACATTGTCCTCAAACATCTCATTTCCAGCACATCCATCCTCCTGCGCACAACTCTATCCATAGCCCACGCCTCGCAACCATACAACATTGTTGGAACCACTATTCCTTCAAACATACCCATTTTTACTTTCCGAGATAATGTTCTCGACTTCCACACATTCTTCAAGGCCCCCAGAATTTTCGCCCCCTCCCCCACCCTATGATCCACCTCCGCTTCCATGGTCCCATCCGCTGCCAGATCCACTCCCAGATATCTAAAACACTTCACTTCCTCCAGTTTTTCTCCATTCAAACTCACCTCCCAATTGACTTGACCCCCAACCCTACTGTACCTAATAACCTTGCTCTTATTCATATTTACTCTTAACTTTCTTCTTCCACACACTTTACCAAACTCATTCACCAGCTTCTGCAGTTTCTCACATGAATCAGCCACCAGCGCTGTATCATCAGCGAACAACAACTGACTCACTTCCCAAGCTCTCTCATCCCCAACAGACTTCATACTTGCCCCTCTTTCCAAACCTCTTGCATTTACCTCCCTAACAACCCCATCCATAAACAAATTAAACAACCATGGAGACATCACACACCCCTGCCGCAAACCTACATTCACTGAGAACCAATCACTTTCCTCTCTTCCTGCACGTACACATGCCTTACATCCTCGATAAAAACTTTTCACTGCTTCTAACAACTTGCCTCCCACACCATATATTCTTAATACCTTCCACAGAGCATCTCTATCAACTCTATCATATGCCTTCTCCAGATCCATAAATGCTACATACAAATCCATTTGCTTTTCTAAGTATTTCTCACATACATTCTTCAAAGCAAACACCTGATCCACACATCCTCTACCACTTCTGAAACCACACTGCTCTTCCCCAATCTGATGCTCTGTACATGCCTTCACCCTCTCAATCAATACCCTCCCATATAATTTACCAGGAATACTCAACAAACTTATACCTCTGTAATTTGAGCACTCACTCTTATCCCCTTTGCCTTTGTACAATGGCACTATGCACGCATTCCGCCAATCCTCAGGCACCTCACCATGAGTCATACATACATTAAATAACCTTACCAACCAGTCAACAATACAGTCACCCCCTTTAATAATAAATTCCACTGCAATACCATCCAAACCTGCTGCCTTGCCGGCTTTCATCTTCCGCAAAGCTTTCACTACCTCTTCTCTGTTTACCAAATCATTTTCCCTAACCCTCTCACTTTGCACACCACCTCGACCAAAACACCCTAAATCTGCCACTCTATCATCAAACACATTCAACAAATTTTCAAAATACTCACTCCATCTCCTTCTCACATCACAACTACTTGTTATCACCTCCCCATTTCCGCCCTTCACTGAAGTTCCCATTTGCTCCCTTGTCTTACGCACTTTATTTACCTCCTTCCAGAACATCTTTTTATTCTCCCTAAAATTTAATGATACTCTCTCACCCCAACTCTCATTTGCCCTTTTTTTCACCTCTTGCACCTTTCTCTTGACCTCCTGTCTCTTTCTTTTATACATCTCCCACTCAATTGCATTTTTTCCCTGCAAAAATCGTCCAAATGCCTCTCTCTTCTCTTTCACTAATAATCTTACTTCTTCATCCCACCACTCACTACCCTTTCTAATCAACCCACCTCCCACTCTTCTCATGCCACAAGCATCTTTTGCGCAATCCATCACTGATTCCCTAAATACATCCCATTCCTCCCCCACTCCCCTTACTTCCATTGTTCTCACCTTTTTCCATTCTGTACTCAGTCTCTCCTGGTACTTCCTCACACAGGTCTCCTTCCCAAGCTCACTTACTCTTACCACCCTCTTCACCCCAACATTCTCTCTTCTTTTCTGAAAACCCATACAAATCTTCACCTTAGCCTCCACAAGATAATGATCAGACATCCCTCCAGTTGCACCTCTCAGCACATTAACATCCAAAAGTCTCTCTTTCGCGCGCCTGTCAACTAACACGTAATCCAATAACGCTCTCTGGCCATCTCTCCTACTTACATAAGTATACTTATGTATATCTCGCTTTCTAAACCAGGTATTCCCAATCATCAGTCCTTTTTCAGCACATAAATCTACAAGCTCTTCATATTTCCATTTACAACACTGAACACCCCATGTATACCAATTATTCCCTCAACTGCCACATTACTCACCTTTGCATTCAAATCACCCATCACTATAACCCGGTCTCGTGCATCAAAACCCCTAACACACTCATTCAGCTGCTCCCGAAACACTTGCCTCTCATGATCTTTCTTCTCATGCCCGGGTGCATATGCACCAATAATCACCCACCTCTCTCCATCAACTTTCAGTTTTACCCATATCAATCGAGAATTTACTTTCTTACATTCTATCACATACTCCCACAACTCCTGTTTCAGGAGTATTGCTACTCCTTCCCTTGCTCTTGTCCTCTCACTAACCCCTGACTTTACTCCCCAGACATTCCCAAACCACTCTTCCCCTTTACCCTTGAGCTTCGTTTCACTCAGAGCCAAAACATCCAGGTTCCTTTCCTCAAACATACTACCTATCTCTCCTTTTTTCACATCTTGGTTACATCCACACACATTTAGGCACCCCACTCTGAGCCTTCGAGGAGGATGAGCACTCCCCGCGTGACTCCTTCTTCTGTTTCCCATTTTAGAAAGTTAATACAAGGAGGGGAGGATTTCTGGCCCCCCGCTCCCGTCCCCTCTAGTCGCTTTCTACGACACGCGAGGAATACGTGGGAAGTATTCTTTCACCCCTATCCCCAGGGATAATATACATATATATATACACACACACACACACACATATATATACATACGAAAAAAGTAAGAAATAATTTAGAAAACTGAAACTTCTAGCTTGAAATGACATGAGAAAATGAATGTCACACAATGGTTCAACCTCTGGCTATGGAAAAGGGAAATGTATAATTTATTTACACAATATATATATATATATATCATTTTTTTTTTTTTTTATACTTTGTCGCTGTCTCCCGCGTTTGCGAAGTAGCGCAAGGAAACAGACGAAAGAAATGGCCCAACCCCCCCCCATACACATGTATATACATACGTCCACACACGCAAAAATACATACCTACACAGCTTTCCATGGTTTACCCCAGACGCTTCACATGCCCTGCTTCAATCCACTGACAGCACGTCAACCACGGTATACCACATCGCTCCAATTCACTCTATTCCTTGCCCTCCTTTCACCATCCTGCATGTTCAGGCCCCGATCACACAAAATCTTTTTCACTCCATCTTTCCACCTCCAATTTGGTCTCCCTCTTCTCCTTGTTCCCTCCACCTCCGACACATATATCCTCTTGGTCAATCTTTCCTCACTCATCCTCTCCATGTGCCCAAACCACTTCAAAACACCATCCTCTGCTCTCCCAACCACGCTCTTTTTATTTCCACAAATCTCTCTTACCCCCACGTCACTCACTCGACCAAACCACCCCACACCACACATTGTCCTCAAACATCTCATTTCCAGCACATCCATCCTCCTGCGCACAACTCCGTCCATAGCCCACGCCTCGCAACCATACAACATTGGTGGAACCACTATTCCTTCAAACACACCCATTTTTGCTTTCCGAGATAATGTTCTCGACTTCCACACACACACACACACATATATATATATATATATATATATATATATATATATATATATATATATATATATATATATATATATATATATATATATATATATATATTTATATATATATATATATATATATATATATATATATATATATATATATATATATATATATATATATATTTCCTTCTTTCATACTATTCGCCATTTCTCGCATTAGCAAGGTAGCGTTAAGAACAGAGGACTGAGCCTTTGAGTGAATATCCTCACCTGTCCCCTTCTCTGTTCCTTCTTTTGGAAAATTAAAAAAAATGAGATAGGAGGATTTCCAGCCCCCCCGCTCCCTTCCCTTTTAGTCGCCTTCTACGACACGCAGGGAATACGTGGGAAGCATACTTTTTCCCCTATCCCCAGGGATATATATACATACATATATATATATATATATATATATATATATATATATATATATATATATATATATATATATATATATATATATATATATATATATATATATATATATATATATATATATATATATATATATATATATATATATATATATATATATATATATATATATATATATATATATATATGGGAGAGGGGGCTGGAAATCCTCACCTCTCATTTTTTTTTTAATTTTCCAAAGGAAGGAACAGAGAAGTGGGCCAGGTGAGGGTATTCCCTCAAAGGCCCAGTCCTCTGTTCTTAACGCTACCTCGCTAATGCGGGAAATGGCGAATAGTATGGAAGAAAGAAAGAATATATATATATATATATATATATATATATATATATATATATATATATATATATATATATATATATATATATACGTATATATATATATATATATATATATATATATATATATATATATATATATATATATATATATATATATATATATATATATATATATATATATATATATATATATATATACATATATATATATATATATATATATATATATATATGTATATATATATATATATATATATATATATATATATATATAAAACTGGAGGAAGTGAAGTGTTTTAGATATCTGGGAGTGGATCTGGCAGCGGATGGAACCATGGAAGCGGAAGTGGATCATAGGGTGGGGTAGGGGGCGAGAATTCTGGGAGCCTTGAAGAATGTGTGGATGTCGAGAACATTATCTTGGAAAGCAAAAATGGGTATGTTTGAAGGAATAGTGGTTCCAACAATGTTGTATGGTTGCGAGGCGTGGACTATGGATAGAGTTGTGCGCAGGAGGATGAATGTGCTGGAAATGAGATGTTTGAGGACAATGTGTGTTGTGAGGTGGTTTGATCGAGTAAGTAACGTAAGGGTAAGAGAGATGTGTGGAAATAAAAAGAGCGTGCTTGAGAGAGCAGAAGAGGGTGTTTTGAAATGGTTTGGTCACATGGAGAGAATGAGTGAGGAAAGATTGACCAAGAGGATATATGTGTCGGAGGTGGAGGGAACGAGGAGAAGAGGGAGACCAAATTGGAGGTGGAAAGATGGAGTGAAAAAGATTTTGTGTGATCGGGGCCTGAACATGCAGGAGGGTGAAAGGAGGGCAAGGAATAGAGTGAATTGGAGCGATGTGGTATACCGGGGTTGACGTGCTGTCAGTGGATTGAATCAAGGCATGTGAAGCGTCAGGGGTAAACCATGGAAAGCTGTGTAGGTATGTATATTTTGCGTGTGTGGACGTATGTATATACATGTGTATGGGGGTGGGTTGGGCCATTTCTTTCGTCTGTTTCCTTGCGCTACCTCGCAAACGCGGGAGACAGCGACCAAGCAAAAAAAAAAAAAAAAAAAAGATATATATGTATATATATATATATATATATATATATATATATATATATATATATATATATATATATATATATATATATATATATATATATATTTATATATTTATATTTATATGGGAGCGGGGGGCCAGAAATCCTCCCCTCCTTGTATTTTTTTTACTTTCTAAAATGGGAAATAGAAGGAGTCACGCGGGGAGTGCTCATCCTCCTCGAAGGCTCAGATTGGGGTGCCTAAATGTGTGTGGATGTAACCAAGATGTGAAAAAAGGAGAGATAGGTAGTATGTTTGAGGAAAGGAGCCTGGATGTTTTGGCTCTGAGTGAAACGAAGCTCAAGGGTAAAGGGGAAGAGTGGTTTGGGAATGTCTTGGGAGTAAAGTCAGGGGTTACTGAGAGGAGAAGAGCAAGGGAAGGAGCAGCAGTACTCCTGAAACAGGAGTTGTGGGAGTATGTGATAGAATGTAAGAAAGTAAATTCTCGATTGATATGGGTAAAACTGAAAGTTGATGGAGAGAGATGGGTGATTATTGGTGCTTATGCACTTGTGCATGAGAAGAAAGATCATGAGAAGCAAGTATTTTGGGAGCAGCTGAATGAGTGTGTTAGTGGTTTTGATGCACGAGACCGGGTTATAGTGATGGGTGATTTGAATGCAAAGGTGAGTAAAGTGGCAGTTGAGGGAATAATTGGTATACATGGGGTGTTCAGTGTTGTAAATGGAAATATGAAGAGCTTGTAGATTTATGTGCTGTAAAAGGACTGGTGATTGGGAATACCTGGTTTAAAAAGCGAGATATACATAAGTATACGTATGTAAGTAGGAGAGATGGCCAGAGAGCGTTATTGGATTACGTGTTAATTGACAGGCGCGCGAAAGAGAGACTTTTGGATGTTAAAGTGCTGAGAGGTGCAACTGGAGGGATGTCTGATCATTATCTTGTGGAGGCTAAGGTGAAGATTTGTATGGGTTTTCAGAAGAGTGAATGTTAGGGTGAAGAGGGTGGTGAGAGTTAGTGAGCTTGGGAAGGAGACTTGTGTGAGGAAGTACCAGGAGAGACTGAGTACAGAATGGAAAAAGGTGAGAACAATATAAGTAATGGGAGAGGGGGAGGAATGGGATGTATTTAGGGAATCAGTGATGGATTGCGCAAAAGATGCTTGTGGCATGAGAAGAGTGGGAGGTGGGTTGATTAGAAAGGGTAGTGAGTGGTGGGATGAAGAAGTAAGATTATTAGTGAAAGAGAAGAGAGAGGCATTTGTATGATTTTTTCAGGGAAAAAATTGTAATTGAGTGGGAGATGTATAAAAGAAAGAGACAGGAGGTCAAGAGAAAGGTGCAGGAGGTGAAAAAGAGGGCAAATGAGAGTTGGGGTGATAGAGTATCATTATATTTTAGGGAGAATAAAAAGATGTTCTGGAAGGAGGTAAATAAAGTGCGTAAGACAAGGGAGCAAATGGGAACTTCAGTGAAGGGCGCAAATGGGGAGGTGATAACAAGTAGTGGTGATGTGAGAAGGAGATGGAGTGAGTATTTTGAAGGTTTGTTGAATGTGTTTGATGATAGAGTGGCAGATATAGGGTGTTTTGGTCGAGGTGGTATGCAAAGTTAGAGGGTTTGGGAAAATGATTTGGTAAACAGAGAAGAAGTAGTAAAAGCTTTGCGGAAGATGAAAGCCGGCAAGGCAGCAGGTTTGGATGGTATTGCAGTGGAATTTATTATTAAAGGGGGTGACTTTATTATTGACTGGTTGGTAAGGTTATTTAATGTATGTATGACTCATGGTGAGGTGCCTAAGGATTGGCGGAATGCGTGCATAGTGCCATTGTACAAAGGCAAAGGGGATAAGAGTGAGAGCTCAAATTACAGAGGTATAAGTTTGTTACGTATTCCTGGTAAATTATATGGGAGGGTATTGATTGAGAGGGTGAAGGCATGTACAGAGCATCAGATTGGGGAAGAGCAGTGTGGTTTCAGAAGTGGTAGAGGATGTGTGGACCAGGTGTTTGCTTTGAAGAATGTATGTGAGAAATACTTAGAAAAGCGAATGGATTTGTATGTAGCATTTATGGATCTGGAGAAGGCATATGACAGAGTTCATAGAGATGCTCTGTGGAAGGTATTAAGAATATATGGTGTGGGAGGCAAGTTGTTAGAAGCAGTGAAAAGTTTTTATCGAGGATGTTAGGCATGTGTACGTGTAGGAAGAGAGGAAAGTGATTGGTTCTCAGTGAATGTAGGTTTGCGGCAGGGGTGTGTGATGTCTCCATGGTTGTTTAATTTGTTTATGGATGGGGTTGTTAAGGAGGTAAATGCAAGAGTTTTGGAAAGAGGGGCAAGTATGAAGTCTGTTGTGGATGAGAGAGCTTGGGAATTGAGTCAGTTGTTGTTCGCTGATGATACAGCGCTGGTGGCTGACTCATGTGAGAAACTGCAGAACCTGGTGACAGAGTTTGGGAAAGTGTGTGAAAGAAGAAAGTTAAGAGTAAAAGTGAATAATAGCAAGGTTATTAGGTACAGTCGGGTTGAGGGTCATATCAATTGGGAGGTAAGTTTGAATGGAGAAAAACTGGAGGAAGTAAAATGTTTTAGATATCTGGGAGTGGATCTGGCAGCGGATGGAGCCATGGAAACGGAAGTGGATCATAGGGTGGGGGAGGGGGCGAAAATCCTGGGAGCCTTGAAGAATGTGTGGAAGTCTAGAACATTATTTCGGAAAGCAAAAATGGGTATGTTTGAAGGAATAGTGGTTCCAACAACGTTGTATGGTTGCGAGGCGTGGGCTATGGATAGAGTTGTGCGCAGGAGGATGGATGCGCTGGAAATGAGATGTTTGAGGACAATGTGTGGTGTGAGGTGGTTTGATCGAGTAAGTAACGTAAGGGTAAGAGAGATGTATGGAAATAAAAAGAGCGTGGTTGAGAGAGCAGAAGAGGGTGCTTTGAAATGGTTTGGGCACATGGAGAGAATGAGTGAGGAAAGATTGACCAAGAGGATATATGTGTCGGAGGTGGAGGGAACGAGGAGAAGTGGGAGACCAAATTGGAGGTGGAAAGATAAAGTGAAAAAGATTTTGAGTGATCGGGGCCTGAACATGCAGGAGGGTGAAAGGAGGGCAAGGAATAGAGTGAATTGGATCGATGTGGTATACCGGGGTTGACTTGCTTCAGTTGATTGAATCAGGGCATGTGAAGCGTCTGGGGTAAACCATGGAAAGCTGTGTAGTTATGTATATTTGCGTGTGTGGACGTATGTATATACATGTGTATCTGGGTGGGTTGGGCCATTTCTTTCGTCTGTTTCCTTGCGCTACCTCTCAAACGCGGGAGACAGCGACAAAGCAAAAAAAAAGAAATACGTACATATATATATATATATATATATATATATATATATATATATATATATATATATATATATATATATATATATATATATATATATATATATATATGTATGTATGTATATTCATTTATATATTCATTATTCAATCTTTCACTTATATATTTTGCTTTGTCGCTGTCTCCCGCATTACCGAGGTAGCGCAAGGAAACAGACGAAAGAATGGACCAACCAACCCACATAAACATGTATATAAATACACGTCCACGCACCCAAATATACATACCTATACATCTCAACGTATACATATATATACACACACAGACATATACATATATATATACATGCACATAATTCATAATGTCTGCCTTTATTCATTTCCAACGCCACACCGCAATACATGAAAATAACCACCCCCTCCCCCAAATGTGAGCGAGGTAGCACTAGGAAAAGAGAACAAAGGCCACTTTCGATCACATTCAGTCTCTACCTGTCATGTATTAATGAACCGAAATCACAGCTCCCTTTCCACATCCAGGCCAAGCAGAACTTTCTATGGTTTACCCCAGACGCTTCACATCCCCTGGTTCAATCCATTGACAGCACGTCGATCCCGGTATATCGTATTATCGTTCTAATTCATTCTATTCCTTGCACGCCTTTCACCCTCCTGTATGTTCAGGCCCCGAGCAAAAAAATCTTTTTCACTCCATCTTTCCACCTCCAATTTCGTCTCCCACTTCTCCTCGTTCCCTCCACCTCTGATATATATATCCTCTTGTTCAATCTTTCCTCACTCGCTCTCTCCATGTGACCAAACCAATTTAATACACCCTCCTCTGCTCTCTCCACCACACGCTTTTTATTTCCACACATCTCTCCTACCCTATTGTTACTTAATCGATCAAACCACCTCACACCACCTAGTGTCCTCAAACATCTCATTTCCAGCACATCCACCATCCTCCGCACAACTCTATCCATACCCCACGCCTCGCAACCATATAACATTGTTGGAACCAATATTCCTTCAAACATACCCATTTTTGCTTTCCGAGATAATGTTCTCGATTTCCAAACATTCTTCAAGGTTCCCAGAATTTTCGTCCCCTCGCCCACCCTATGATTCACTTCCGCTTTCCTGGTTCCATCCGCTGCCACATACACTCCCAGATCTCTAAATCACTTCACTTCCGCCCTTGACCCTCAACCCTACAGTACCTAATAACCTTGATCTTATTCACATTTACTCTCAGCATTCTTCTTTCACACACTTTACTAAACTCCGTCACCAGCTTCTGCAGTTTCTCATATGAACCAGACACCAACGCTGTGTCATCAGCGAACAACAACTGACTTACTTCACAAGCTCTCTCATCCACAACTGACTGCATACTTGCCCCTGGTTTCGGAAGTGGTAGAGGATGTGTGGATCAGGTGTTTGCTTTGAAGAATGTACGTTGAAGATATATGGAAAAGAAAATGGATTTGTGTAGCATTTATGGATCTGGAGAAGGCATATGATAGAATTGATAGAGATGCTCTGTGGAAGGCAATAAGAGTATATGGTGTGGGAGGCAAGTTGTTAGAAGCAGTGAAAAGTTTTTATCGAGGATGTAAGGCATGTGTACGTGTAGGAAGAGAGTAAAGTGATTGGTTCTCAGTAAATGTATGTTTGTGGCAGTAGTGTTTGATGTCTCCATGGTTGTTTAATTTGTTTATGGATGGGGTTGTTAGGGAGGTAAATGTATGAGTTTTGGTAAGAGGGGCAAGTATACAGTCTATTATTGATGAGAGAGCTTGGGAAGTGAGTCAGTTGTTGTTCGCTGATGATACAGCGCTAGTGGCTGATTCATGTGAGAAACTGCAGAAGCTGGTGACTGAGTTTGGTAAAGTGTGTGAAAGAAGAAAGTTAAGAGTAAATGTGAATAAGAACAAGGTTATTAGGTACAGTAGGGTTGAGGGTCAACTCAATTGGGAGGTAACTTTGAATGGAGAAAAATTGGAGGAAGTAAAGTGTTTTAGATATGTGGGAGTGGATCTGGCAGCGGATGGAACCATGGAAGCGGAAGTGAATCATAGGGTGGGGGAGGGGGCGAAAATTTTTAAAGCCTTGAAGAATGTTTAGAAGTCGAGAACATTATCTCGGAAAGCAAAACTGGGTATGTTTGAAGGAATAGTGGTTCCAACAATGTTGTATGGTTGCGAGGCGTGGGCTATGGATAGAGTTATGCGCAGGAGGGTGGATGTGCTGGAAATCAGATGTTTGAGGACAATATGTGGTGTGAGGTTGTTTGATCGAGTAAGTAATGTAAGGGTGAGAGAGATGTGCGAAAACAAAAAAGAGTGTGGTTGAGAGAGCAGAAGAGGGTGTTTTGAAATGGTTTGGTCACATGGAGAGAATGAGTGAGGAAAGATTGACCAAGAGGATATATGTGTCGGAGGTGGAGGGAACGAGGAGAAATGGGAGACCAAATTGGAGGTGGAAAGATGGAGTGAAAAAGATTTTGAGTGATCGGGCCTGAACATGCAGGAGGGTGAAAGGTATGCAAGGAATAGAGTAAATTGGAACGATGTGGTATACCGGGGTCGACGTGCTGTCAATGGATTGAACCAGGGCATGTGAAGGGTCTGGGGTAAACCATGGAAAGTTGTGTGGGGCCTGGATGTGGAAAGGGAGCTGTGGTTTCGGTGCATTATTACATGACAGCTAGAGATTGAGTGTGAACGAACGGGGCCTTTGGTGTCTTTTCGTAGCGCTACCTCCCACACGTGAGGGGGGAGGGGGTTGTTATACCATGTGTGGCGAGGTGGCGATGGGAACAAATAAAGGCAGATAGTATGAATTATGTATATGTGTATATATGTATATGTCTGTGTGTGTATATATATGTGTACATTGAGATGTATAGGTATGTATATTTGCGTGTGTGGACGTGTATGTATATACAAGTGTATGTGGGCGGTTTGGGCCATTCTTTCGTTTGTTTCCTTGCGCTACTTCGCTAACGCGGGAGACAGCAACAGAGCAAAATAAATAAATAAATATATATATATATATATATATATATATATATATATATATATATATATATATATATATATATATATATATATATATATATATATATATATATATATATATATATTTTTTTTTTTTTTTTTTTTTTATACTTTGTCGCTGTCTCCCGCGTTTGCGAGGTAGCGCAAGGAAACAGACGAAAGAAATGGCCCCCCCCCCATACACATGTAGATACACACGTCCATATATATATATATATATATATATATATATATATATACAGATATATACATATATACACATGTACATAATTCATACTGTCTGCCTTTATTTGTTCCCATCGCCACCTCGCCACACATGGTATAACAACCCCCTCCCCCCTCACGTGTGGGAGGTAGCGCTAGGAAAAACACCAAAGGCCCCATTCGTTCACACTCAGTCTCTAGCTGTCATGTAATAATGCACCGAAACCACACCTCCCTTTCCACATCCAGGCCCCACACACTTTGCATGGTTTACACGAGACGCTTCACATGCCCTGGTTCAATCCATTGACAGCACGTCGACCCGGTATACCACATCGTTCCAATTCACTCTATTCCTTGCACGCCTTTCACCCTCCTTCATGTTCAGGCCCCGATAACTCAAAATCTTTTTCACTTCATCTTTCCACCTCCTATTTGATCTCCCACTTCTCCTCGTTCCGTCCACCTCTGACACATATATCCTCTTGATCAATCTTTCCCCACTAATTTCTCCATGTGACCAAACCACTTCAAAACACCCTCTTCTGCTCTCTCAACCACACTCTTTTTATTTCCACACATCTCTCTCACCCTTACATTACTTACTCGATCAAACCACCTCACGCCACATATTGTCCTTAAACATCTCATTTCCAGCACATCCACCCTCCTGCGCACAACTCTATCCATAGCCCACACCCCGCAACCATACAACATTGTTGAAACCACTATTCCTTCAAACATTCCCATTTTTGCTTTCCGAGATAATGTTCTCGACTTCCAAACATTCTTCAAGGCTCTCAGAATTTTCGCCCCCTCCCCCACCCTATGATTCACTTCCGCTTCCACGGTTCCATCCACTTCCAGATCCACCCCCACATATCTAAAACACCTCACTTCCTCTAGCTTTTCTTCATTCAAACTTACCCCCCCCATTGAATTGACCCTCAACATTACTGTACCTAATAACCTTGCTCTTATTCACATTTGCTCTTAACTTTCTTCTTTCACACACTTTACTAAACTCAGTCACCAGCTTCTGCAGTTTCTTACCTGAATCAGCTACCAGCGCTGTATCATCAGCGAACAACAACTGACTCACTTCCCAAGCTCTCTCATCCACAACAGACTGCATACTTGCCCCTCTTTCCAAAACTCTTTCATTTACCTCCCTAACAACCCCATCCATAAACAAATTAAACAACCATGGAGACATCACACACCCCTGCCGCAAACCTACATTCACTGAGAATCAATCACTTTCCTCTCTTCCTACATGTACACATGCCTTACATCCTCGATAAAAACTTTTCACTGCTTCTAACAACTTGCCTCCCACACCATATATTCTTAATACCTTCCACAGAGCATCTCTATCAACTCTATCATATGCCTTCTCCAGATCCATAAATGCTAAATACAAATCCGTTTGTTTTTCTAAGTGTTTCTCGCATACATTCTTCAAAGCAAACACCTGATCCACACATCCTCTACCACTTCTGAAACCACACTGCTCTTCCCCAATCTGATGCTCTGTACATGCCTTCACCCTCTCAATGAATACCCTCCCATATAATTTACCGGGAATACTCAACAGACCTATACCTCTTTAATTTGAGCACTCACTCTTATCCCCTATGGCATTTTACAATGGCACTATGCAAGCATTCCGCCAATCCTCAGGCACCTCACCATTAATCATATATACATTAAATAACCTTACCAACCAGTCAACAATACAGTCACCCCCTTTTTTA
This sequence comes from Panulirus ornatus, assembly GCF_036320965.1. Taxonomy (NCBI): domain Eukaryota; kingdom Metazoa; phylum Arthropoda; class Malacostraca; order Decapoda; family Palinuridae; genus Panulirus; species Panulirus ornatus. The sequence goes on from NC_092226.1 coordinate 59,918,792, forward strand.
ATAAATTCCACTGAAATGCCATCCAAACCTGCTGCTTTGCCGGCTTTCATCTTCCATAAAGCTTTTACTACCTCTTCTCTATTTACCAAATAATTTTCCCTAACCCTCTCACTTTGCACACCACTTCGACCAAGACACCCACATCTGCCACTCTATCATCAAACACATTGAACAAATCTTCAAAATACTCACTCCATCTCCTTCTCACATCACCACTACTTGTTATCACCTCCCCATTTGCCCCCTTCACTGAAGTTCCCATTTGCTCCCTTGTCTTGCGAACTTTATATATATATATATATATATATATATATATATATATATATATATATATATATATATATATATATATATATATATATATATATATATGTATATATATATATATGTATATATATATATATATATATATATATATATATATATATATATATATATATATATATATATATATATATATATATATATATATATATATATATATATATATATATATATATATATATATATATATATATATATATATGTTGTATGGTTGCGAGGCGTGGGCTATGGATAGAGTTGTGCGCAGGAGGATGGATGTACTGGAAATGAGATGTTTGAGGACAATGTGTGGTGTGAGGTGGTTTGATCGAGTGAGTAACGTAAGGGTAAGAGAGATGTGTGGAAATAAAAAGAGCGTGGTTGAGAGAGCAGAAGAGGGTGTTTTGAAGTGGTTTGGGCACATGGAGAGAATGAGTGAGGAAAAATTAACCAAGAGGATATATGTGTCAGAGGTGGAGGGAACGAGGAGAAGAGGGGGACCAAATTGGAGGTGGAAAGATGGAGTGAAAAAGATTTTGTGTGATCGGGGTCTGAACATGCAGGAGGGTGAAAGGAGGGCAAGGAATAGAGTGAATTGGAGCGATGTGGTATACCGGGGTTGACGTGCTGTCAGTGGATTGAATCAGGGCATGTGAAGCGTCTAGTGTAAACCATTGAGGGCTGTGTAGGTATGTATATTTGCTTGTGTGGACGTATGTATATGCATGTGTATGGGGGAGGGTTGGGCCATTTCTTTCGTCTGTTTCCTTGCGCTACCTCGCAAACGCGGGAGACAGCGACAAAGTATAATAAAATAAGTAAATAAAATATATATATATATATATATATATATATATATATATATATATATATATATATATATATATATATATATATATATATATTATCCCTGGGGATAGGGGAGAAAGAATACTTCCCACGTATTACCTGCGTGTCGTAGAAGACGACTAAAAGGGAAGGGAGCCGGGTGGCTGGAAATCCTCCCCTCTCGGTTTTTTCTTTAATTTTCCAAAAGAAGGGACAGAGAAGGGGGCTAGATGAGGATATTTCTTGAAAGGTCCAGTCCTCTGTTCTTAACGCAACCTCGCTTAGGCGGGAGATGGCGAATAGTATGAAATAGTATGAATAGTGTGTAATAGTAATGAATAGTATGAATACTGCTACTCCTTCCCTTGCTCTTGTCCTCTCACTAATCCCTGACTTTATTCCCAAAACATTCCCAAACTCCCCTTCACCCTTAAGCTTCGTTTCACTCAGAGCTAAAACACCCAGGTTCCTTTCCTCAAACACACTACCTATCTCTCCTTTCTTCACATCTTGGTTACATTCACACATTTAGACACCCCAATCTGAGCCTACGAGGAGGATGAGCAATCTCCGCGTGACTCCTTCTTCTGTTTCCCATCTTAGAAAGTTAAAATACAAGGAGGGGAGGATTTCTGGCACCCCCCGCTCCTGTCCCCTCTAGTCGCCTTCTACGACACGTGAGGAATGCGTGGAAAGTATTCTTTCTCCCCTATCCCCAGGGAGGGCAAATTAGAGTTGGGGTGAGAGAGTATCATCAAATTTTAGGGAGAATAAAAAGATATTCTGGAAGGAGGTAAATAAAGTGCGTAAGACAAGGGAGGAAATGGCAACTTCAGTGAAGGGGCTAATGGGGAGGTGATAACAAGTAGTGGTGACGTGAGAAGGAGATGGAGTGAGTATTGTGAAGGTTTGTTGAATATGTTTGATGATAGAGTGGCATATATAGGGTGTTTTGGTCGAGGTGGTGGGCAAGGTGAGAGGGTTAGGTAAAATGATTTGGTAAACAGAGAAGAGGTAGTAAAAGCTTTCAGGAAGATGAAAGCCGGCAAGGCAGCAGGTTTGGATGGTATTGCAATGGAATTTATTAAAAAAAGAGGGTGACTGTTTTGTTGACTGGTTGGTAAGGTTATTTAATGTATGTATGATTCATGGTGAGGTCCCTGAGGATTGGCGGAATGCGTGCATAGTGCCATTGTACAAAGGCAAAGGGGATAAGAGTGAGTGCTCAGATTACAGAGGTATAAGTTTGTTGAGTATTCCTGGTAAATTATATGAGAGGGTATTGATTGACAGGGTGAAGGCATGTACAGAGCATCAGATTGGGGAAGAGCAGTGTGGTTTCAGAGGTAGAGGAGGATGTGTGGATCAAGTGTTTGCTTTGAAGAATGTATGTGAGAAATACTTCGAAAAGCAAATGGATCTGTATGTAGCATTTATGGATCTGGAGAAGGCATATGATAGAGTTGATAGAGATGCTCTGTGGAAGGAACTAAGAATATATGGTTAGGAGGCAAGTTGTTAGAAGCAGTGAAAAGTTTTTACCGAGGATGTAAGGCATGTGTACGTGTAGGAAGAAAGAAAAGTGATTTGTTCTCAGTGAATGTAGGTTTGCGGCAGGGGTGTGTGATGTCTTCATGGTTGTTTCATTTGTTTATGGATGGGGTTGTTAGGGAGGTGAATGTATGAGTTTTGGAAAGAGGGGCAAGTATGAAGTTTGTTGGGGATGAGAGAGCTTGGGATGTGAGTCAGTTGCTGTTCGCTGATGATACAGCGCTGGTGGCTGATTCATGTGAGAAACTGCAGAAGCTGGTGACTGAGTTTGGTAAAGTGTGTGAAAGAAGAAAGTTAAGAGTAAATGTGAATAAGAGCAAGGTTATTAGGTACAGCAGGGTTGAGGGTCAAGTCAATTGGGAGGTAAGTTTGAATGGAGAAAAACTAGAGGAAGTAAAGTGTTTTAGATATCTGGGAGTGGATCTGGCAGCGGATGGAACCATATAAGCGGAAGTGAATCATAGGGTGGGGGAGGGGGCGAAAATTTTTAAAGCCTTGAAGAATGTGTGGAAGTCGAGAACATTATCTCGGAAAGCAAAAATGGGTATGTTTGAAGGAATAGTGGTTCCAACAATGTTGTATGGTTGCGAGGCGTGGGCTATGGATAGAGCTGTGCGCAGGAGGCTGGATGTGCTGGAAATGAGATGTTTGAGGACAATATATGGTGTGAGGTTGATCGAGTAAGTAATGTAAGGGTGAGAGATGTGTGGAAATAAAAAGAGTGTGGTTGAGAGAGCAGAAGAGGGTGTTTTGAAATGGTTTGGGCACATGAAGAGAATGAATGCGGAAAGATTGACCAAGAGGATATATGTGTCTGAGGTGGAGGGAACGAGGAGAAGTGGGAGACGAAATTCGAGGTGGAAAGATGGAGTGAAAAAGATTTTGAGCGATCGGGGCCTGAACATGGAGGAGGGTGAAAGGCGGGCAAGGGATAGAATGAATTGGATCGATGTGGTATACCGGGGTCGACGTGCTGTCAATGGATTGAATCAGGGCATGTGAAGCGTCTGGGGTAAACCATGGAATGTTGTGTGTACCCTGGATGTGGAAAGGGAGCTGTGGTTTCGGGCATTATTGCATGACAGCTAGAGACTGAGTGTGAACGAATGGGGCCTTTGTTGTCTTTTCCTAGCGCTACCTCTTACACATGAGGGGGAAGGGGGATGTTATTCCATGTGTGGCGAGGTGGCGATGGGAATGAATAAAGGCAGGCAGTGTGAATTGTGTGCATGTGTATATATGTATGTGTGTGTGTGTGTATATATATGTGTACATTGAGATGTATGGCTATGTGTAATTGCGTGCATGGACGTGTATGTATAAACATGTGTATGGGGGTCTTTTGGGCCATTTCTTTCGTCTGTTGCCTTGCTCTACCTCGGAAACGCGGGAGACAGCCACAAAGCAAAATAATGAAAAAATGAAAATGATATATATATATATATATATATATATATATATATATATATATATATATATATATATATATATATATATATATATATATATATATATATATATATATATATATATATATATATATATATATATATATATATATATATATATATATATATATATATATATATATATATGTATATATATAATTATATATATATATATATATTATATATATATATATATATATATATATATATATATATATATATATATATATATATATATATATATATATATATATATATATATATATATATATATATATATATATATATATATATATATATATATATATATATATATATATATATATATATATATATATATATATATATATATATATATATATATAATTATATATATATAATTATATATATATATATATATATATATATATATATATATATATATATATATATATATATATATATATATATATATATATATATATATATATATATACATATATTAATGATCCTTAAAGACAGGTTTATATGTATCTGGCTATGAACTGAGTGACACAATCAAAAAAAATACATAAGAAATAAGGTAACACAAGTTCTGATGATCTATGTAGAGGTTATCTGTTGCCATACTGTAGATGCGTCCTAAAATCGCACTTTATACAATTCAAGGTAGATTAGAAAACCTAAAGAATCCTGATCATGTTTCAGTAGGAGGTTCAAGTCTGATTACTTGTGACGCAAGTGACAAAAATAAACATCTTGCTCTACTTGTTGATTACGATGATCCACTGATACACAGTGTCTTTTAAACATAAGTGTCGACTTGTTTTAAATATACTAACATTCGTTGACTCGACATTTGCAGGTGACATATTTGTTTTCTGCATCTCTGCTGGCGAATCTTTTTTTTACCACATTTGTGTTAGATTTCTTTAACCCTAATATCATACTGTTATATATACCGTTATAATAGCCTTGACCAAGCCCGGGCTGAGAGGATGAATACGTTTGCTCTCAGTATTAATTGATACTTTGAAAACAGAAAAATCATATCTGTTCTAATTTTTTACTTCTTTTCTGAGGATATAGTTATGGATCTCTAGCTTTATCTTCTCGAGTTTTAGCTCTGAGTATTGACATTAGTTTTAATGCCCCTATTTTTCGTTCTAGTTATCTTCGTCTTTGATCAAATCTAATGGTCAGAACTGAACTGGGCCTTCTAAATGGATTCTGACTTGAGAGTTATTTGACTGCATATTCTACTTCTTTAGTTGTAAGGCTTCATATCATCTTTGCTCTATTTTACACAGCTGGTACACTGTTGTGTATTACTGATCATCAAGGAAGTGTCTTTGTCTTCTTGTACTTTGTTAATGCCTATCCAAATATCTGATACTCTTGTTTGATATTCTTATTATCAGTGTTCATTATTTTGGGACTGACTCTCCCGATGTCCATTTGCTGAGTCTCTGGCAATTGTTCTAAAACAAAAGTCTTCCTTTCTAGCCACCCAAAGCATACTGCTGTTTAACTGAGGTTAGAGTGATGTGATACAGAGTGACTCTAATACCATTATCACCAGAACAACAGTCACATCATTTCAGAATTACCTCAACGAAGAAGGATACTGCACAACCAAGACTGTTTTCCACCTGCTGCAGGAGGAGGTGCAGCCCTCATTACTCACTAGTGCAGGATAACTATAAGTCGGGATGGTCCTGAAATACTTTTTGTTGTTCTATTGGGATCTCGTGGTGTAGGGGTTAGTGTTTCTAACCAAGACGCATTACAGGTTACGTCAATCGGTCCACAGTCAACCCAGCTGTTCATCTACCCCTAGGGTTTGGTAAATAAAATGGGTACCTGACTCAGGCTAAGGTGAAAAGCGTGCAAAGAATAGAGTGACTTGGAACGATGTGTTATACCCGGGTTGACGTGCTGTCAGTGGACTCATCCAAAGCATGTAAAGCGTCTGGGATAAACCATGGAAATGTGTAGGAGCCTTGGTGTGGTTTCTGTGCATTACAAATGACAGATTGAGCCTAAGTGTGAACGAATATGGCCTTCTTTTGTCTGTTTTCCTAGAGCTGCCTAGCTGAAGCAGGGGGTAGCGAAGCTGCTTCCTGTGGGGCGGGGTGGCGCCAGAAATGGATGAAGATAAGCAAGAATGAATATGACATGCGTATATGCGTAGTATCTGCGTATGTGTATGTATATGTGCATATATTGGCGTTTATGTACATATACGAGTATCTAATTTTCGAAAAGAAGAAGCAGAGAAGGCGGATAAGTGAGGATATTTCTTCGAAGGCGCAGTCCTCTACTCTTATATATATGTATGTATATATATATATATATATATATATATATATATATATATATATATATATATATATATATATATATATATATATATATATATATATATATATATATATATATATATATATATATATATATATATATATATATATATACATATATATATATATATATATATATATATATATATATATGTATATATATATACATATATATATATATGAATATATATATATATATATATATATATATATATATATATATATATATATATATATATATATATATATATATATATATATATATATATATATATATATATATATATATATATATATATATATATATATATATATATATATATATATATATATATATGAGAAGTGGGTGACCAAATTGGAGGTGGAAAGATGGAGTGAAAAAGATTTTGAGTGATCGGGGCCTGAACATGCAGGAGGGTGAAAGGCGGGCAAGGAATAGAGTGAATTGGATCGATGTCGTATACCGGGGTTGACGTGTTATCAGTGGATTGAATCAGGGCATGTGTAGCATCTGGGGTAAACCATGGAAAGTTGTGTGTGGCCTGGATGTGGAAAGGGAGCTGTGGTTTCGGGCATTATTGCATAACAGCTAGAGACTGGGTGTGAACAAATGGGACCTGTGTTGTCTTTTCTTAGCGCTACCTCGCACACATGAGGGGGGAGGGGGATGGTATTCCATGTGTGGCGATGGGAATGGATAAAGGCAGACAGTGTGAATTGTGTGCATGGGTATATATGTATGTGTCCGTGTGTGTATATATATGTGGACATTGAGATGTATAGGTATGTATATTTGCGTGTTTGGACGTGTATGTATATATATGTGTATGGGGGTGGGTTGGGCCATTTCTTTCGTCTCTTTGCTTGAGCTACCTCGCAAACGCAGGAGACAGCGACAAAGCAAAATTAATGAAATGCGTGCATAGTGCCATCGAACAAAGGCAAAGGGGATAAGAGCGAGTGCTCAAATTACAGAGGTATAAGTTTGTTGAGTATTCCTGGTAAATTATATGGGAGGGTATTGATTGAGAGGGTGAAGGCATGTACAGAGAATCAGATTGGGGAAGAGCAGTGTTGTTTCAGAAGTGGTAGAGGATGTGTGGATCAGGTGTTTCCTTTGAGGAATGTATGTGAAAAATACTTAGAAAAGCAAATGGATTTGTATGTAGCATTTATGGATCTGGAGAAGGCGTATGATAAAGTTAATAGAGATGCTCTGTGGAAGGTATTAAGAATATATGGAGTGGAAGGTAAGTTGTTAGAAGCAGTGAAAAGTTTTTATCGAGGATGTAAGGCAGATGTACGTGTAGGAAGAGACGAAACTGATTGGTTCTCACTGAATGTAAGTTTGCGGCAGGGGTGTGTGATGTCTCCATGGTTGTTTAATTTGTTTATGGATGGGGTTGTTAGGGAGGAGAATGCAAGAGTTTTGGAAAGAGGGGCAAGTATGAAGTCTGTTGTGGATGAGAGAGCTTGGGAAGTGAGTCAATTGTTGTTCGCTGATGATACAGCGCTGGTTGCTGATTCATGTGAGAAACTTCAGAAGCTGGTGACTGAGTTTGGTAAAGTGTGTGAAAGAAGAAAGTTAAGAGTAAATGTGAATAAGAGCAAGGTTATTAGGTACAGTAGGGTTGAGGGTCAAGTCAATTGGGAGGTGAGTTTGAATGGAGAAAAACTGGAGGAAGTAAAGTGTTTTAGATATCTGGGAGTGGATCTGGCAGCGGATGGAACCATGGAAGCGGAAGTGAATCATAGGGTGGGGGAGGGGGCGAAAATGCTGGGAGCCTTGAAGAATGTGTGCAAGTCGAGAACATTATATCGGAAAACAAAAATGGGTATGTTTGAGGAATAGTGGTTCCAACAATGTTGTATGGCTGCGAGGCGTGGGCTATGGATAGAGTTGTGCGCAGGAGGATGGATGTGCTGGAAATGAGATGTTTGAGGACAATGTGTGGTGTGAGGCGGTTTGATCGAGTAAGTAATATAAGGGTAAGAGAGATGTGTGGCAATAAAAAGAGCGTGGTTGAAAGAGCAGAAGAGGGTGTTTTGAAATGGTTTGGGCACATGGAGAGAATGAGTGAGGAAAGATTGATCAAGAGGATATATGTGTCGGAGGTGGAGGGAACGAGGAGAACTGGGAGGGAAAGATGGAGTGAGAAAGTTTTTGTGTGATCGGCACCTGAACATGCAGGATGGTGAAAGGAGGGCAAGGAATAGAGTGAATTGGATCGATGTGGTATACCAGGGTTGACGTGCTGTCAGTGGATTGAATCAGGGCATGTGAAGCGTCTGGGGTAAACCATGGAAAGTTGTGTGGGGCCTGGATGTGGAAAGGGAGCTATGGTTTCGGGCATTATTGCATGACAGCTAGAGACTGAGTGTGAACGAATTTGGCCTTTGTTGTCTTTTCCTAGTGCTACCTCGCACACATGAGGGGGGAGGGGATGGTATTCCATGTGTGGCGAGGTGGCGATGGGAATTGAATAAAGGCAGACAGTGTGAACTGTGTGCATGGGTATATATGTATGTGTCTCTGTGTGTATATATATGTGTACATTGAGATGTATAGGTATGTATATTTGCGTGTGTGGACGTGTATGTATATACATGTGTATGGGAGTGGGTTGGGCCATTTCTTTCGTCGGTTTCCTTGCGCTACCTCGCAAACATGGGAGACAGCGACAAAGCAAAATAAAAAAAGATAATATATATATATATATATATATGTATATATATATATATATATATATATATATATATATATATATATATATATATATATATATAATATATATATATATATATATATATATATATATATATATATATATATATATATATATATATATATATTTCCTCTTTTTTTTATTTGGCTTTGTCGCTGTCTCCCGCGTTAGCGAGGTAGCGCAAGGAAAGAGAGGAAAGAATGGCCCAACCCGCCCATATACACATGTATATACATACATGTACACACACGCACAATATACATACCTATACATCTCAATGTACACATATATATACACAAACAGACATATACATATATACACATGTACATAATTCATACTGTCGGCCTTTATTTGTTCCCATCGCCACCTCGCCACACATGGAATAACAACACTCTCCCCCTCATGTGTGCGAGGTAGCGCTAGGAAAAACACCAAAGGCCCCATTCATTCACAATCAGTCTCTAGCTGTCATATAATAATGCACCGAAACCACAGCTCCCTTTCCACATCCAGGCCCCACACACCTTGCATGGTTTACCCCAGACGCTTCACATGCCCTGGTTCAATCCATTGACAGCACGACGACCACGGTATACCACATCGTTCCAATTCACTCTATTCCTTGCACGCCTTTCACCCTCCTACATGTTCAGGCCCCGATCACTCAAAATCTTTTTCACTCCTTCTTTCCACCTCCAATTTGGTCTCCCACTTCTCGTTCCCTCCACCTCTGACACATATATCCTCTTGGTCAATCTTTCCCCACTCATTCTCTCCATGTGACCAAACCATTTCAAAACACCCTCATCTGGTCTCTCAACAACACTTTTTATTTCCACACATCTCTCTCATCCTTACATTATTTACTCGATCAAACCACCTCACACCACATATTGTCCTCAAACATCTCATTTCCAGCACATCCACCCTCCTGCGCACAACTCTATCCATAGCCCACGCCTCGCAACCATACAACATTGTTGGAACCCATTTTTGCTTTTCGAGATAATGTTCTCGACTTCCAAACATTCTTCAAGGCTCCCAGAATTTTCGCCCCCTCCCCCACCCTATGATTCACTTCACCTTCCATGGTTCCATCCGCTGCCAGATCCCCTCCCAGATATCTAAAACACTTCACTTCCTCCAGCTTTTCTCCATTCAAACATACCTCCCAATTGACTTGACCCTCAACCCAACTGTACCTAATAACCTTCCTTTTATTCACATTTACTCTTAAC
>NC_092226.1:59929327-59946827 GCF_036320965.1 Panulirus ornatus
TTGCCTCCCACACCATATACTCTTAATACCTTCTACAGAGCATCTCTATCAACTCTATCATATCCCTTCTCCAGATCCATAAATGCTGAGTACAAATCCATTTGTTTCTATAAGAATTTCTCAAATACATTCTTCAAAGCAAACACCTTATCCACACTTCCTCAACCACTTCTGAAACCACACTTCTCCTCCCTAATCTGACTCTCTCAATCAATACCCTCCAATAAAATTTCCCAGGAATACTCAAACTTATACCTCTGAAATTTGAGCACTTGCTTTTATCCCCTTTGCCTTTATACAATGGCACTATGCAAGCATTCCGCCAATCCTCAGGCACCTCACCATGAGTCATACATACACTGAATAATCTTACCAAACCGTAAACAGTACAGTCAGCCTCGTTTTTCATAAATTTCACTGCAGTTCCATCCAAACCCGCTGTATTGCCGGCTTTCATCTTCCGTAAAGCTTTTACTACCTCTTCTCTGTTTACCAAATCATTTCCTCCCTAACCCTCTCACTTTCCACACCAACTCGACCGTAACACCCTGTATATGCCACTCTATCATCAAACACATACAACAAACCCTCAAAATACTCACCCCATCTCCTTATCATATCACCACTACTTGTTACCACCTCCCCATTTGCCCTCTTCACTGATGATCCCATTTGTCCCTTGTCTTTCGCACTTTATTTACCTCCTTCCAAAATACCATCTTATTCTCCCTAAAAGTTAATGATACTCTCTCATCCCAACTCTCATTCTCCCCCTTTTTCACCTCTTGCACCTTACTCATGACCTCATGCCTCTTTCTTTTATACATCTTCCAGTCATTTGCATTATTTGCCTGCAAAAATTCGTCCAAATGCCTCCCTCTTCTCTTTCACTAATAATCTTACTTCTTCATCCCACCAATCACTACTCTCTCTCTCTCTTTCTCTCTCTCTCTCTCTCTCTCTCTCTCTCTCTCTCTCTCTCTCTCTCTCTCTCTCTCTCTCTCTCTCTCTCTCTCTCTCTCTCTCTCTCTCTGTATATATATATATATATATATATATATATATATATATATATATATATATATATATATATATATATATATATATTCTTTCTTTCTTTCATACTATTCGCCATTTCCCGCATTAGCGAGGTAGCATTGAGAACAGAGGACTGGGCCCTTGAGGGAATATCCTCACCTGGGCCCCTTCTCTGTTCCCCTTCTCTTTTGGAAAATTAAAAAAAAAAGTGAGAGGGGAGGATTTCCAGCCCCCCGCTCCCTCCCCTTTTAGTCGCCTTCTACGACACGCAGGGAATACGTGGGAAGTATTCTTTCTCCCCTATCCCCAGGGATAATATATATATATATATATATATATATATATATATATATATATATATATATATATTTTTTTTTTTTCAAACTATTCGCCATTTCCCGCGTTAGCGAGGTAGCGTTAAGAACACAGGACTGGGCCATTGAGGGAATATCCTGACCTGGCCCCCTTCTCTGTTCCTTCTTTTGGAAAATTAAAAAAAATTGAGAGGGGAGGATTTCCAGCCCCCCACTCCCTCCCCTTTTAGTCGCCTTCTACGACACGCAGGGAATACGTGGGAAGTATTCTTTCTCCCCTATCCCCAGGGATAATATATATATATATATATATATATATATATATATATATATATATATATATATATATATATATATATATATATATATATATATATATATATATATATATATATATATATATATATATATATATACATATATATATATATATATATATATATATATATAGAGAGAGAGAGAGAGAGAGAGAGAGAGAGAGAGAGAGAGAGCGATAGGTAGTATGATTGAGGAAAGGAACCTGGATGTTTTGGCTTTGAGTAAAACGTAGCTTAAGCATAAAGGGGAAGAGTGGTTTGGGAATGTTTTGGAAGTAAAGTCAGGGTTGGTGAGAGGACAAGAGCAGAGGAAGCAGCAGCACTACTCCTGAAACTCGAACTGTGGAAGTATGTGATAGAGTGTAAGAAAGTAAACTCTAGATTGATATGAGTTAAACTGGAAGTGGATGGAGAGAGATGGGTGATCATTAGTGCCTATGCACCTGGGCATGAGAAGAAAGATCAGGGGAGGCAAGTGTTTTGGGAGCAGCTGAGTGTCTGTGTTAGCAATTTTGATGCACGAGACCGGTTTATAGTGATGGGTGATTTGAATGCAAAGATGAGTAATATGGCAGGTAAGGGAATGATTGTTGTCCATAGGGTGTTCAGTGTTGTAAATGGATATGACGAAAAGCTTGTAGGTTTTTGAGCTGAAATAGGTCTGGTCTCTGGGAATACCTGGTTTGAAAAGAGAGATATGCATAAGTATATGTATGTAAGTAGGAGAGATGTCCAGAGAAAGTTATTGGATTACGTGTTAATTGATAGGCGCGTGAAGGAGAGACTTTCAGACGTTAATGTGCTGAGAGGGGTAGTTGGAGTGATGTCTGATCATTATCTTGTAGAGGCGAAGGTGAGGATTTATAGAGGTTTTCATAGAATAATAGAGAATGTTAGGATGAAGAGAGTGGTAAGAGTAAATAAGCTTGGGAAGGAGACTTTTGTGAGAAAGTATAAGGAGATACTGAGTTCAGAATGGAAAAGCGTGAGAGCAAAGGACGTAAGGGGAGTGGGGGAGGAATGGAATGTAATTAGTGAATTAGTGATGGCTTGCGCAAAAGTTGCTTTTAGTATGAGAAACGTGGGAGATGGAGAGATTAGAAAGTATATTGAGTGGTTGGATGAAGTAAGATTGCTAGTAAAAAAGAAAAGAGAGGAATGTGGACGATTTTTTCAGTGGAAATAGTGGAAATGACATAGCTATATATAAAAGAAAGAGATAAGAGGTAGAGATAATGGTGCAAGAAGGGAAAAAGAGGAGAAATGAGAGTAGAGGTGAGAAAGTATCGTTAAATTTCAGGAAGAATAAAGTGATGTTTTGGAAGGAGGTAAATTAAGTGCGAAAGACAGGAAAACAAGCGGGAACAACGTTGAAGGGGGCTAATGGGCGGTAATCACATGTAGTGGTGATGTGAGAAGGAGATGGAGTGAGTATTTTGAAGGTATATTGTATGTGTTGAATGATAGAGTGGCAGATATAGGGTGTTTTGGTCGAGATGGTGTGCAAAGTGAAAGGGTTAGAGGGAATGATTTGGTAAACTCAGAAGAGGCAGTAAAAGCTTTGCAAAAGATGAAAGCCGGAAAGGCAGAGGGTTTGGAAGATATTGCAGTGGAATCTTTTAAGAAAGGGGGTGAGTGCGTTGTTGACTGGTTGGTAAGGTTGTTTAATGTATGTATGACTCATGGTGAGGTGCCTGAGGACTGGCGGAATGCTTGCATATTGCCATTATACAAAGGCAAAGGGGATAAGAGTGAGTGCTCAAATTACAGAGGTATACGTTTGTTGAGTATTCCTAGGAAATTATATGGGAGGGTATTACTTGAGAGGATGAAGGCATGTAGAGAACCTCATACTGGGGAAGAGCAGCGTACTTACACAAGTGGTAGAGGATGTGTGGATCAGGTGTTTGCTTTTAAAAATGTATATGAAAAATACTTAAAAAAGCAAATACATTTATATGTAGCATTTATGAATCTGGAGAAGGCATATGATAGAGTTGATGTAGATGCTCTGTGGAAGGTATTAAGAATATCTAGTGTGGGAGGTAAGTTGTTAGAAGCAGTGAAAAGTTTATCGAGAATGGAAGGCATGTGTACGTGTAGGAAGAGAGGGAAGTGATTGGTTCTCATTGAATGTTGCTTTTCGGCAAGGGTTGTGATGTTTCCATGGTTGTTTAATTTGTTTATGGATGGGGTTGTTAGGGAGGTGAGTTCAAGAGTTTTGGAAAGAGGGGCAAGAATGCAGTCTATTATCGATAGAGAGCTTGGGAAGTGAGTCAGTTGCTGTTAGTTGATGATACAGCGCTAATCGGTGATTCGGGTGAGAAACTGCAGAAGCTGGTGACTGAGTTTGGGAAAGTGTGTGAAAGAAGAAAGCTGAGAGTAAATGTGAATATGAGCAAGGTTGTTATGTACAATAGGGTTGAGGGACAAGTCAATTGGGAGGTAAGTTTCAATGACGAAAAACTGGAGGAAGTGAAGTGTCTTGGATATATGGACGTGGATTTGGCAGCGGATAGAACCTTGGAAACGGAAGTGAATCATAGGGTGGGGGAGGGGGTGAAAGTTCTGGAAGCGTTGAAAAATGTGAGGAAATCGAGAAAGTTATTTTTGAAAGCAAAAATTGGTATGTGTGAAGGAATAGTGGTTCCAACAATGTTACATGGTTGGGAAACGTGGGCTATAGATAGAGTTTTGCAGAGGTGGATAGATTTGCTGGAAATGAGATGTTTCTGGACAATACACATACACCCTCCTCTGTACAATTCTATCTATAGCACACGCCTTGCAACCATATAACATTGTCGGAACCACAATTCCTTCAAACTTAACCATTTTAGCTTTCCAAGAATACGTTCTCGACTTCCACACATTTTTCAACGCTTCCAGAACTTTCGCCCCCTCCCCCACCCTATGATTTACTTCCGCCTCCATGGTCCCATCCGCTGCCAAATCCACTCCCAGATATCTAAAACACTTCACTTCCATCAGTTTTTCTTCATTCAAACTTATCTCCCAGTTGACTTGTTCCTCAACCTTACTGAAAGATATAACCTTGCTCTTATTCACATTTACTTTCAGCTTTCTTCTATCACATACTTTAACAAATTCAATAACCAGCTTCTGCAGTTTCTCACACGAATCAGCCACCAGCGCTGTATCATCAGCGAACAACAAAAGACTCAATTCGCAAGCTCTTTCATCCACAACATACTGCATACTTGCCCCTCTTTCCAAAACTCTTGCATTCACCTACCTAACAACCCCATCCATAAACAAATTAGACAATCATAGAGACATCACGCACCCCTGCCAAAAAGCAACATTTACTGAGAACCAATCACTTTCCACTCTTCCTACACGTACACATGCCTTACATCCTCGATAAAAACTTTTCACTGCTTCTAACAACTTGCCTCCCACACGATATATTCTTAATGTCTTCCACAGAGCATCTCTATCAACTCTATCATACGCCTTCTCCAGATCCATAAATGCTACATACAATTCCATTTACTTCTCAAAGTATTTCTTACATACATTCTTCAAAGCAAACACCCGATCCAAACATCCTCTACCACTTCTGAAACCAAACTGTTCTTCCCCAATCTGATGCTCTGTACAAGTATAATGCACCGAAACCACAGCTCCATTTCCACATCCAGGCACCTCAGAACTTTTTATGGTTTACCACAGACGCGTCATATGCCCTGGTTCAATCCATTTATAGCACATCAACCCCGGTATACCACATCATTCCAATTTACCCTATTCATTACACGCCTTTCACCCTCCTGAATGTTCAGGCCCCGATCACTCAAAATCTTTTTCACCACATCTTTCCACCTCCAACATCGCCTCCCACTTCTCCTCGTTCCCTCCACCTCTAACCCATATATCCTGTTTGTCAATCTTTCCTTACTCATTCTCTCCATGTGACCAAACCATTTTAAAACACCTTTTCCTCTCTCAACCACACTCCTTTTATAACCACAGGTCACTCCTACTCTTTCATTTCTTACTCGACCAAAAAACCTCACACCACATATTGTCTTCAAACATCTCATTTCCAACACATCCATCCACCACCGCACAACTCTATCTATTAGTACACGCCTCGCTACCATAAAACATTGTCGGAACCACGATCCCTTCAAACGTACCCATTTTTGCTATCCGAGATAATGTCTCGACTCCCACACATTTTTCAGAGCTCCCAGAACTTTTGTCCCCTCGTCCACCCAATGATTCATTTCCGCTTCCATGGTTCCATCCACTGCCAAATCCACTCCCACATATCTGAAACACTTCACTTCCTCTAGTTTTTCTACTTTCAAACATACCTCCCAATTGACTTTCCAGTCAACCTTATTGTACCTAATAACCTTGCTCTTAATCACATTTACTCTGAGCTTTCTTCTTTCGAACACTTTACCAAACTCTGTCACCAGCTTCTGCAGTTTCTCAACCGAATGTGCCATCAGCGCTGTATCATCAGTGAGCAACAACTGACTCACTTCATTTGCCAAGCCCTCTCATCCACAACAGACTGCACACTTGCCCCTATTTCCAAAACTCTTGCATTCACCTCCCAAACAACCCCCTCCACAAACAGTTTAAACAACCATGGACACATCACGCACCCCTGCCGCAAACCAACACTCACTGAGAACCAATTACTTTCCTCTCTTCCTACTCGTACACATGCCTTACCCCCTCGATAAAAAACTTTTCACTCCTTCTAACCACTTGCCTCCCATACCATATCATCTACATAGCATCTTTATCAACACTATCATATGCCTTCTGCAGACCCAAAAAATGATACATAGAAATCCATTTGCTTATCTAAGTATATATATATATATATATATATATATATATATATATATATATATATATATATATATATATATATATATATATATACCCAGGAAATGATGGCCGCGTAGCTAGGGCCACGATCGAAGCCAGCACCCGGAACATGATGGCCACATAGCTAGGGCCACGATCGAAGCCAGCACCCAGAGTATGATGGCCACGTAGCTATGGCCACGATCGAAGCCAGCACCCAGAACATGATGGCCAAGTAGCTATGGCCACGATCGAAGCAAACACCCAGGGCATGATGGCCACGTAGCTACTCTTTGGCAAGGGCTGGAGTAAACCATCATCATCATCTCGAGACCCGTCTGCACATCAGCTCTGAACCGGCGGTCCTGCTGTGGCTGACACTTTGAGTTTGTGGGCATTTACTCAGTGTTGTGGGTGGAGGTCACTCGATGAGAATCGGAGGAGAAAACTTTCAGAACGTCTGGATGTCTCGAAGTGTCGTGTATATATATATATATATATATATATATATATATATATATATATATATATATATATATATATATATATATATATATATATATATATATATATATATATACATATATATATAAATATATATATATATATATATATATATATATATATATATATATATATATATATATATATATATTTGCGGAAGATGAAAGCCGGCAAGGCAGCAGGTTTGGATGGTATTGCAGTGGAATTTATTAAGAAAGGGGGTGACTGTATTGTTGACTGGTTGGTAAGGTTATTTAATGTATGTATGACTCATGGTGAGGTGCCTGAGGATTGGCGGAATGCGTGCATAGTGCCATTGTACAAAGGCAAAGGGGATAAGAGTGAGTGCTCAAATTACAGAGGTATAAGTTTGTTGAGTATTCCTGGTAAATTATATGGGAGGGTATTGATTGAGAGGGTGAAGGCATGTACAGAGCATCAGATTGGGGAAGAGCAGTGCGGTTTCAGAAGTGGTAGAGGATGTGTGGATCAGGTGTTTGCTTTGAAGAATGTATGTGAGAAATACTTAGAAAAGCAAGTGGATTTGTATGTAGCATTTATGGATCTGGAGAAGGCATATGATAGAGTTGATAGAGATGCTCTGTGGAAGGTATTAAGAATATATGGTGTGGGAGGCAAGTTGTTAGAAGCAGTGAAAAGTTTTTATCGAGGATGTAAGGCATGTGTACGTGTAGGAAGAGAGGAAAGTGATTGGTTCTCAGTGAATGTAGGTTTGCGGCAGGGGTGTGTGATGTCTCCATGGTTGTTTAATTTGTTTATGGATGGGGTTGTAAGGGAGGTAAATGCAAGAGTCCTGGAAAGAGGGGCAAGTATGAAGTCTGTTGGGGATGAGAGAGCTTGGGAAGTGAGTCAGTTGTTGTTCGCTGATGATACAGCGCTGGTGGCTGATTCATGTGAGAAACTGCAGAAGCTGGTGACTGAGTTTGGTAAAGTGTGTGGAAGAAGAAAGTTGAGAGTAAATGTGAATAAGAGCAAGGTTATTAGGTACAGTAGGGCTGAGGGTCAAGTCAATTGGGAGGTGAGTTTGAATGGAGAAAAACTGGAGGAAGTGAAGTGTTTTAGATATCTGGGAGTGGATCTGTCAGCGGATGGAATCATGGAAGCGGAAGTGGATCATAGGGTGGGGGAGGGGGCGAAAAATTTGGGAGCCTTGAAAAATGTGTGGAAGTCGAGAACATTATCTCGGAAAGCAAAAATGGGTATATTTGAGGGAATAGTGGTTCCAACAATGTTGTATGGTTGCGAGGCGTGGGCTATGGATAGAGATGTGCGCAGGAGGATGGATGTGCTGGAAATGAGATGTTTGAGGACAATGTGTGGTGTGAGGTGGTTTGATCGAGTAAGTAACGTAAGGGTAAGAGAGATGTGTGGAAATAAAAAGAGCGTGGTTGAGAGAGCAGAAGAGGGTGTTTTGAAATGGTTTGGGCACATGGAGAGAATGAGTGAGGAGAGATTGACCAAGAGGATATATGTGTCGGAGGTGGAGGGAACAAGGAGAAGAGGGAGACCAAATTGGAGGTGGAAAGATGGAGTGAAAAAGATTTTGTGTGATCGGGGCCTGAACATGCAGGAGGGTGAAAGGAGGGCAAGAAATAGAGTGAATTGGAGTCATGTGGTATACAGGGGTTGACGTGCTGTCAGTGGATTGAAGCAAGGCATGTGAAGCGTCTGGGGTAAACCATGGAAAGCTGTGTAGGTATGTATATTTGCGTGTGTGGACGTGTATGTACATGTGTATGGGGGGGGGGGGTTGGGCCATTTCTTTCGTCTGCTTCCTTGCGCTACCTCGCAAACGCGGGAGACAGCGACAAAGTATAAAAAAAAAAAAAAAAAAAAAAAAATATATATACATATATATATATATATATATATATATATATATATATATGTATATATATATATATATATATATATATATATATATATATATATATATATATATATTTTTATATATATTTATTATACTTTGCCGCTGTCTCACGCGTTTGCGAGGTAGCGCAAGGAAACAGACGAAAGAAATGGTCCAACCCCCCCCCATACACATGTATATACATACGTACACACACGCAAATATACATACCTACACAGCTTTCCATGGTTTACCCCAGACGCTTCACATGCCTTGATTCAATCCACTGACAGCACGTCAACCCCGGTATACCACATCGCTCCAATTCACTCTATTCCTTGCCCTCCTTTCACCCTCCTGCATGTTCAGGCCCCGATCACACAAAATCTTTTTCACTCCATCTTTCCACTTCCAATTTGGTCTCCCTCTTCTCCTCGTTCCCTCCACCTCCGACACATATATCCTCATGGTCAATCTTTCCTCACTCATTCTCTCCATGTGCCCAAACCACTTCAAAACACCCTCTTCTGCTCTCTCAACCACGCTCTTTTTATTTCCACACATCTCTCTTACCCTTACGTTACTCACTCGATCAAACCATCTCACCCCACACATTGTCCTCAAACATCTCATTTCCAGCACATCCATCCTCCTGCGCACAACTCTATCCATAGCCCACGCCTCGCAACCATACAACATTGTTGGAACCACTATTCCTTCAAACATACCCATTTTTGCTTTCCGAGATAATGTTCTCGACTTCCACACATTCTTCAAGGCCCGCAGAATTTTCGCCCCCACCCCCACCCTATGATCCACTTCCGCTTCCATGGTTCCATCCGCTGCCAGATCCACTCCCAGATATCTAAAACACTTCACTTCCTCCAGTTTTTCTCCATTCAAACTCACCTCCCAATTGACTTGACCCTCAACCCTACTGTACCTAATAACCTTGCTCTTATTCACATTTACTCTTAACTTTCTTCTTCCACACACTTTACCAAACTCAGTCACCAGCTTCTGCAGTTTCTCACATGAATCAGCCACCAGCGCTGTATCATCAGAGAACAACAACTGACTCACTTCCCAAGCTCTCTCATTCCCAACAGACTTCATACTTGCCCCTCTTTCCAAAACTCTTGCATTTACCTCCCTAACAACCCCATCCATAAACAAATTAAACAACCATGGAGACATCACACACCCCTGCCGTAAACCTACATTCACTGAGAACCAATCACTTTCCTCTCTTCCTACACGTACACATGCCTTACATCCTCGATAAAAACTTTTCATTGCTTCTAACAACTTTCCTCCCACACCATATATTCTTAATACCTTCCACAGAGCATCTCTATCAACTCTATCATATGCCTTCTCCAGATCCATAAATGCTACATACAAATCCATTTGCTTTTCTAAGTATTTCTCACATACATTCTTCAAAGCAAACACCTGATCCACACATCCTCTACCACTTCTTAAACCACATATATATATATATATATATATATATATATATATATATATATATATATATATATATATTTCTTTCAAACTATTCGCCATTTCCCGCATTAGCGTGGTAGCGTTAAGAACAGAGGACTGAGCCTTTGAGGGACTACCCTCACCTGGCCCAATTCTCTGGTCCTTCTTGTGGAAAATTAAATATATATATATATATATATATATATATATATATATATATATATATATATATATATATATATATATATATATATATATATATATATATATATATATATATATATATATATATATATATATATATATATATATATATATATATATATATATATATATATATATATTTTTTTTTATTTTTTATTATACTTTGTCGCTGTCTCCCGCGTTTGCGAGGTAGCGCAAGGAAACAGACGAAAGAAATGGTCCAACCCCCCCCCCATACACATGTATATACATACATCCACACACGCAAATACACATACCTACACAGCTTTCCATGGTTTACCCCAGACGCTTCACATGCCTTGATTCAATCCACTGACAGCACGTCAACCCCGGTATACCACATCGCTCCAATTCACTCTATTCCTTGCCCTCCTTTCACCCTCCTGCATGTTCAGGCCCCGATCACACAAAATCTTTTTCACTCCATCTTTCCACCTCCAATTTGGTCTCCCTCTTCTCCTCGTTCCCTCCACCTCCGACACATATATCCTCTTGGTCAATCTTTCCTCACTCATTCTCTCCATATGCCCAAACCACTTCAAAACACCCTCTTCTGCTCTCTCAACCAAGCTCTTTTTATTTCCACACATCTCTCTTACCCTTACGTTACTCACTCGATCAAACCACCTCACACCACACATTGTCCTCAAACATCTCATTTCCAGCACATCCATCCTCCTGCGCACAACTCTATCCATAGCCCACGCCTCGCAACCATACAACATTGTTGGAACCACTATTCCTTCAAACATACCCATTTATGCTTTCCGAGATAATGTTCTCGACTTCCACACATTCTTCAAGGCCCCCAGAATTTTCGCCCCCTCCCCCACCCTATGATCCACTTCCGCTTCCATGGTTCCATCCGCTGCCAGATCCACTCCCAGATATCTAAAACACTTCACTTCCTCCAGTTTTTCTCCATTCAAACTCACCTCCCAATTGACTTGACCCTCAACCCTACTGTACCTAATAACCTTGCTCTTATTTACATTTACTCTTAACTTTCTTCTTCCACACACTTTACCAAACTCAGTCACCAGCTTCTGCAGTTTCTCACATGAATCAGCCACAAGCGCTGTATCATCAGCGAACAACAACTGACTCACTTCCCAAGTTCTCTCATCCCCAACAGACTTCATACTTGCCCCTCTTTCCAAAACTCTTGCATTTACCTCCCTAACAACCCCATCCATAAACAAATTAAACAACCATGGAGACACACACCCCTGCCGCAAACCTACATTCACTGAGAACCAATCACTTTCCTCTCTTCCTACACGTACACATGCCTTACATCATCGATAAAAACTTTTCACTGCTTCTAACAACTTTCCTCCCACACCATATATTCTTAATACCTTCCACAGAGCATCTCTATCAACTCTATCATATGCCTTCTCCAGATCCATAAATGCTACATACAAATCCATTTGCTTTTCTAAGTATTTCTCACATACATTCTTCAAAGCAAACACCTGATCCACACATCCTCAAAAACTTCTGAAACCACACTGCTCTTCCCCAATCTGATGCTCTATACATGCCTTCACCCTCTCAATCAAGACCCTCCCATATAATTTACCAGGAATACTCAACAAACTTATACCTCTGTAATTTGAGCACTCACTCTTATCCCCTTTGCCTTTGTACAATGGCACTATGCACGCATTCCGCCAATCCTCAGGCACCTCACCATGAGTCATACATACATTAAATAACCTTACCAACCAGTCAACAATACAGTCACCCCCTTTTTTAATAAATTCCACTGCAATACCATCCAAACCTGCTGCCTTGCCGGCTTTCATCTTCCGCAAAGCTTTCACTACCTCTTCTCTGTTTACCAAATCATTTTCCCTAACCCTCTCACTTTGCACACCACCTCGACCAGAACACCCTATATCTGCCACTCTATCATCAAACACATTCAGCAAACCTTCAAAATACTCACTCCATCTCCTTCTCACATCACCACTACTTGTTATCACCTCCCCATTTGCGCCCTTCACTGAAGTTCCCATTTGCTCCCTTGTCTTACGCACTTTATTTACCTCCTTCCAGAACATCTTTTTATTCTCCCTAAAATTTAATGATACTCTCTCACCCCAACTCTCATTTGCCCTTTTTTTCACCTCTTGCACCTTTCTCTTGACCTCCTGTCTCTTTCTTTTATACATCTCCCACTCAATTGCATTTTTTCCCTGCAAAAATCGTCCAAATGCCTCTCTCTTCTCTTTCACTAATACTCTTACTTCTTCATCCCACCACTCACTACCCTTTCTAATCAACCCACCTCCCACTCTTCTCATGCCACAAGCATCTTTTGCGCAATCCATCACTGATTCCCTAAATACATCCCATTCCTACCCCATTCCCCTTACTTCCATTGCTCTCACCTTTTTCCATTCTTTACTCAGTCTCTCCTGGTACTTCCTCACACAGATCTCCTTCCCAAGCTCACTTACTCTCACCACCCTCTTCACCCCAACATTCACTCTTCTTTTCCGAAAACCCATACAAATCTTCACCTTAGCCTCCAGAAGATAATGATCAGACATCCCTCCAGTTGCACCTCTCAGCACATTAACATCCAAAAGTCTCTCTTTCGCACGCCTGTCAATTAACACGTAATCCAATAACGCTCTCTGGCCATCTCTCCTACTTACATAAGTATACTTATTTATATCGCGCTTTTTAAACCAGGTATTCCCAATCATCAGTCCTTTTTCAGCACATAAATCTACAAGCTCTTCACCATTTCCATTTACAACACTGAACACCCCATGTATACCAATTATTCCCTCAACTGCCACATTACTCACCTTTGCATTCAAATCACCCATCACTATAACCCGGTCTCGTGCATCAAAACCACTAACACACTCATTCAGCTGCTCCCAAAACACTTGCCTCTCATGATCTTTCTTCTCATGCCCGGGTGCATATGCACCAATAATCACCCACCTCTCTCCATCAACTTTCAGTTTTACCCATATTAATCGAGAATTTACTTTCTTACATTCTATCACATACTCCCACAACTCCTGTTTCAGGAGTATTGCTACTCCTTCCCTTGCTCTTGTCCTCTCACTAACCCCTGACTTTACTCCCCAGACATTCCCAAACCACTCTTCCCCTTTACCCTTGAGCTTCGTTTCACTCAGAGCCAAAACATCCAGGTTCCTTTCCTCAAACATACTACCTATCTCTCCTTTTTTCACATCTTGGTTACATCCACACACATTTAGGCACCCCACTCTGAGCCTTCGAGGAGGATGAGCACTCCCCGCGTGACTCCTTCTTCTGTTTCCCATTTTAGAAAGTTAATACAAGGAGGGGAGGATTTCTGGCCCCCCGCTCCCGTCCCCTCTAGTCGCTTTCTACGACACGCGAGGAATACGTGTGAAGTATTCTTTCACCCCTATCCCAAGGGATAACATACATATATATATATACATATACACATACACACACATACACATACATACGCACATATACACACACACACACACAGACACACATATACATATATATATACATATGAAAAATGTAAGAAACAATTTAGAAAACTGAAACTTCTAGCTTGAAATGAATGAAAAAATGAATGTCACATAATGGTTCAACCTCTGCCTATGGAAAAAGGAAATGTATAATTTATTTACACAAACGTCAATAGTAGTTCTCATCCATTTAACCACTGTATCAATAAGCTTCAATGTCTAAGCTACATTTTTCTCTAATTTCACTATTTTCTTGTCAAAACACCATGTATGAAAACTATCACTCCAGTAACACAACTATAAACATTTTCTTCCCCTTTAAAAAAAGTTCTGGGGAAGTCTGTCTCGATATATATATATATATATATATATATATATATATATATATATATATATATATATATATATATATATATATATATATATATATATATATATATATATATATATATATATATATATATATATATATATATATATATATATATATATATATATATATATATATATATATACATATATATATATATATATATATATATATATATATATATATATATATATATATATATATATATATATATATATATATATATATATATATATATATATACATATATATATATATATATATATGTATATATATATATATATATATATATATAATATATATATATATATATATATATATATATATATATATATATATATATATATATATATATATATATATATATATATATATATATATATATATATATATATATATATATATATATATATATATATATATATATATATATATATATATATATATATATATATATATATATATATATATATATATATATATATATATATATATATATATATATATATATATATATATATATATATATATATATATATATATATATATATATATATATATATATATATATATATATATATATATATATATATATATATATATATATATATATATATATATATATACATATATATATATATATATGTATATATATATATATATATATATATATATATATATATATATATATATATATATATATATATATATATATATACATACATATATATATATATATATATATGTATATATATATATATATATATATATATATATATATATATATATATATATATATATATATATATATATATATATATATATATATATATATATATATATATATATATAATATATATATATATATATATATATATATATATATTTGTATGGGTTTTCAGAAAAGAAGAGTGAATGTTGGGGTGAAGAGGGTGGTGAGAGTAAGTGAGTTTGGGAAGGAGACTTGTGTGAGGAAGTACCAGGAGAGACTGAGTACAGAATGGAAAAAGGTAAGAACAATGGAAGTAAGGGGAGTGGGGGAGGAATGGGATGTATTTAGGAAATCAGTGATGGATTGCGCAAAAGATGCTTGTGGCATGAAAACAGTGGGAGGTGGGTTGATTACAAAGGGTAGTGAGTGGTGGGATGAAGAAGTAAGATTATTAGTGAAAGAGAAGAGAGAGGCATTTAGACGATTTTTGCAGGGAAAAAATGCAATTTTTTCCCTGCATCTTCGCTGGGAGATGTATAAAAGAAAGAGACAGGAGGTCAAGAGAAAGGTGCAAGAGGTGAAAAAGAGGGCAAATGAGAGTTGGGGTGAGAGAGTATTATTAAATTTTAGAGAGATTAAAAAGATGTTCTGGAAGGAGGTAAATAAAGTGCGTAAGACAAGGGAGCAAATGGGAACTTCAGTGAAGGGCGCAAATGGGGAGGTGATAACAAGTAGTGGTGATGTGAGAAGGAGATGGAGTGAGTATTTTGAAGGTTTGTTGAATGTGTTTGATGATAGAGTGGCATATATAGGGTGTTTTGGTCGAGGTGGTGTGCAAAGTGAGAGGGTTAGGGAAAATGATTTGGTAAACAGAGAAGAGGTAGTAAAAGCTTTGCGGAAGATGAAAGCCGGCAAGGCAGCAGGTTTGGATGGTATTGCAGTGGAATTTATTAAAAAAAGGGTGACTGTATTATTGACTGGTTGGTAAAGTTATTTAATGTATGTATGATTCATGGTGAGGTGCCTGAGGATTGGCGGAATACGTGCATAGTGCCATTGTACAAAGGCAAAGGGGATAAGAGTGAGTGCTCAAATTACAGAGGTATAAGTTTGTTGAGTATTCCTGGTACATTATATGGGAGGGTATTGATTGAGAGGGTGAAGGCATGTACAGAGCATCAGATTGGGGAAGAGCAGTGTGGTTTCAGAAGTGGTAGAGGATGTGTGGATCAGGTGTTTGCTTTGAAGAATGTATGTGAGAAATACTTAGAAAAGCAAATGGATTTGTATGTGGCATTTATGGATCTGGAGAAGGCATATGATACAGTGGATAGAGATGCTCTATGGAAGGTATTAAGAATATATGGTGTGGGATGCAAGTTGTTAGGAGCAGTGAAAAGGTTTTATCGAGGATGTAAGGCATGTGTACGTGTAGGAAGAGAGGAAAGTGATTTGTTCTCGGTGAATGTAGGTTTGCGGCAGGGGTGTGTGATGTCTCCATGGTTGTTTAATTTGTTTATGGATGGGGTTGTTAGGGAGATGAATGCAAGAGTTTTGGAAAGATGGGCAAGTATGAAGTCTGTTGTGGATGAGAGAGCTTGGGAAGTGAGTCAGTTGTTGTTCGCTGATGATACAGCGCTGGTGGCTGATTCATGTGTGAAACTGCAGAAGCTGGTGACTGAGTTTGGTAAAGTGTGTGAAAGAAGAAAGTTAAGAGTAAATGTGAATAAGAGCAAGGTAATTAGGTACAGTAGGGTTTAGGGTCAAGTCAATTGGGAAGTAAGTTTGAATGGAGAAAAACTGGAAGTGTTTTAGATATCTGGGAGTGGATCTGGCAGCGGATGGAACCCTGGAAGCGGAAGTGGATCATAGGGTGGGGGAGGAGGTGAGAATCCTGGGAGCCTTGAAGAATGTGTGGAAGTCGAGAACATTATCTCGGAAAGCAAAAATGGGTATGTTTGAAGGAATAGTGGTTCCAACAATGTTGTATGGTTGCGAGGCGTGGGCTATGGATAGAGTTTTGCGCAGGAGGATGGATGTGCTGGAAATGAGATGTTTGAGGACAATGTGTGGTGTGAGGTGGTTTGATCGAGTAAGTAACGTAAGGGTAAAAGAGATGTGTGGAAATAAAAAGAGCGTGGTTGAGAGAGCAGAAGAGGGTGTTTTGAAATGGTTTGTTCACATGGAGAGAATGAATGAGGAAAGATTGACCAAGAGGATATGTGTGTCGGAGGTGGAGGGAACGAGGAGAAGTGGGAGACCAAATTGGAGGTGGAAAGATGGAGTGAAAAAGATTTTGTGTGAT
>NC_092226.1:59949327-59951827 GCF_036320965.1 Panulirus ornatus
TCAAAAGAGCATCTCTATCAACTCTATCATATGCCTTCTCCAGATCCATAATTGCTACATACAAATCCATTTCCTTTTCTAAGTATTTCTCACATACATTCACCAAAGCAAACACCTGATCCGCACATCCTAAACCACTTCTGAAAACACACTGCTCTTCCCCAATCTGAGGCTCTGTACTTGCCTTCACCCTCTCAATCAATACCCTCCCAAACAATTTCCCAGGAATACTCAACAAATTTATATCTCTGTAATTTGAGCACTCACACTTATCCCCTTTGCCTTTGTACAATGGCACTATGGATGCATTTCGCCAATCCTCAGGCACCTTATCATGAGTCATACATACATTAAATAACTTTACCAACCAGTCAACAATACAGTCATCCCCGTTTTAAAGAATTCCACCAAAATACCATCGAAACCTGCTGTCTTGCCGGATATCAACTTTCGCAAAGCTTTTACTACCTCTTCTCTGTTTACAAAATCGTTCTCCTTAACCATCTCACTTTGTGCACCACCTCGCCCAAAATACCCTATATATGCCACTCTGTTATCAAACGCTTTCAACAAACCTTCAAAAAATTCTCACTCCATCTCCTTCTCACATCATCACTACTTGTTATCACCTCCCCAGTAGCCCCCTTCACTAATTTTCCCATTTGTTTCCTGGTCTTACGCACTCTATTTACCTCCTTCCAAAACATCTTTTTATTTTCCCTTAAATTTTTTGATACTCTTTCACCACATCTCTCATTTGCCCTCTTTTTCGCCTCTTGCACCTTTCTCCTGACCTCCTGCCTCTTTCTTTTATACATCTCCCACTCATATGAATTATTTCCCTGCAAAAATCGTCCAAATAATCTCTTTTCTTTCACTAATAATCTTACTTCTTCATCCCACCATTCACTGTCCTTTATAATCTGCCCACCTCCCGCTATTCTCATGCCAAAAGCATCTTTTGCACAAACCATCACTGCTTCCCTACGATATATCCCATTCCTCCCCACTCCCCTTACGTCCTTTGTTCTCACATTTTTCCATTCTGTACTCAGTCTCTCCTGGTACTTCTTCGCACAAGTCTCCTTCTCAAGCTCACTTACCCTCACCACTCTCTTCATTACAATATTCTCTCCTCTTCTCTGAAAACCTCTACAAATTTTCACCTTCGCCTCCACAAGATAATGATCAAACATCCTTCCAGTTGCACCTCTCAGCACATTAACAACCAAAAGTCTCTCTTTCGCCCACCTTTTAATCAACACGTAATCCAATTGCGTTCTCTGGCCATCTCTCCCACTTATATACGTATACTTATGTATATCTCTCCCTGTAAACGAGGTATTCCCAATCACAAGTCCTTTTTCAGCGCCCAAATCTACAAGCTCTTCACCATTTCTATTTACAACACTGACCACCATATGTACACCGATTATTCCCTCAACTGCCACATTACTCACCATTGCATTCAAATCACACATCTCTCTAACCCGGTTTGGTGCATCAAAGCTACTAGCACACTCACTCAGCTGCTCCCAAAACACTTCCCTCTCATGCTCTTTCTTCTCATGCCCAGGTGCATATGCACCAATAATAACACATCTCTTTCCATCCACTTTCAGTTTTACCTATATCAATCTAGAGTTTACATTCTTGCACTCTATTATATATCTCCACCACTCCTGTTTCAGGAGTAGTACTACTCCTTCCCTTGATCTTGTCCTCTCACCAAACTCTGACTTTACTCCCAAGACATTCACAAAATACTCTTCCCCTTTACACGTGTGCTTCGTTCACTCAGAGCCAGAACATCCAGGTTTCTTTCCTCAAACATACTACCAATCTCTCCCTTTAGCTCATCTTGGTTACATCTACACACATTATTAACGCCAGTCTTAGCGTTTGAGGAGGATGAGCACTCACCGCATGATTCCTTCTGTTTCCCACTTTAGAAAGTTTAAATAATACACACACCCAGACACACGCAAACACAAACACACACACATATATATATATATATATATATATATATATATATATATATATATATATATATATATATATATATATATATATATATGGTGAGGTGCCTGAGGATTGGCGGAATGCGTGCATAGTGCCATTGTACAAAGGCAAAGGGGATAAGAGTGAGTGCTCAAATTACAGAGGTATAAGTTTGTTGAGTATTCCTGGCAAATTATATGGGAGGGTATTGATTGAGAGGGTGAAGGCATGTACAGAGCATCAGATTGGGGAAGAGCAGTGTGGTTTCAGAAGTGGTAGAGGATGTGTGGATCAGGTGTTTGCTTTGAAGAATGTATGTGAGAAATACTTAGAAAAGCAAATGGATTTGTATGTAGCATTTATGGATCTGGAGAAGGCATATGATAGAGTTGATAGAGATGCTCTGTGGAAGGTATTAAGAATATATGGTGTGGGAGGAAAGTTGTTAGAAGCAGTGAAAAGTTTTTATCGTGGATGTAAGGCATGTGTACGTGTA